>NC_142929.1:128952327-129042327 GCF_046866305.1 Octopus bimaculoides | reverse complement strand
GCTTTTGCATTTTGATGAGGAATACAAGGCAATAGAAATGGAAATATCTTTAAGCTGCATTTGGCAATTATTACTGCTGAAAGAATAAAGCATCTACATATATGATTACAATATTTCAAGAGCTAAAAGACCTTTGGGAAATATCTTTCATAACAAAATAAATTTTAAAAGTGATCTAAGATACATATACACACACACACACACACACACACACACACACACACACACACACACACACACACACACACACACACACACATATATATATGTATATATCTCAAAGTACATTACTCTAGACTGTTTTATTATACTAAAAGAATTAAGTGCTTCACTGATTGTTCAATACACTTTAAGAACCTCAAGGCCACTTTGCTATAAAACAATATCTATAGTGCTATTAAGTACCCAATTATTTTCATTTGGTAATCAACTTATTGTAAGCCAATGAACGTCAAAAGGATCATTAAATATATTTTAAAATATATGAATTTAATATAAATCAATAATGTTCTTTTTTCAGGTTGTTGACCTATGACTGGATATCCAGAGTCTTAGAAACAAATTTCTAAATCAAGGTAGAAATTTGTAAAAACTAATATTTGAAAGCTTTATATGAAAAATGACTATTTCATTATTTGTAAATTCATAAGACAGAGGGTTGGCACAATCGTTAGCATGTTGGATGAAATGCTTTGCGGTATTTCACCTGTCGCAATGTTGCGAGTTCAAATTCTGTTGATGTCAACTTTGCCTTTCATCCTTTTGGGGTTGATAAATTAAAGTACCAGTAAAACATTGGAGTTGATGCAATCGATTATTCCCTCTTCCCCAAAATTTCAGGTCTTGTGCCTATAGTAGAAAGGATTATTTTAAATTCACCAATTTTATATTTATTGTGGAATTTAGTGTATGGATCAGTGGAGATCACAGATTACCCGCAATTACACAATAACACTTTAGCCTTTAAACTGATCATATGTTGCTAAAAAATTCAACCTGTTTTGTGTTCAGAGTGGCTAGATCCAGCCTCTCACACCTGTCCTACAATGTCATTCTAAAAGTAAACAATCATATCATTATAGTTTGGAAGCAATGAAATGATGCCCGATTAATTCAAAATAGTGTGAATAAATAAGCATTACTAGTCACAGCTTCAGGATGGTGTTTATACCATTTGTCAGCAGTTTTGATTTTATTATTATTATTATTATTATTATTATTATTATTATTATTATTATTATTCAGGTCACTGCCTGAATAATATTAATAATAATAATAATGATAATAATAATAATGACAATAATAATAATAATAATAATAATAATAATAATAATAATAATAATAATAATAATAATAAAGACTTCAGGCAAAAATCATGCTCCTTCATTGATATGACTGTCCCAATCGATATAAACGTATCTGTCAAGACCTACCAAAAACTGAGCAAATATAAAGATCTTGAAATAGAAATTAGCAAAATGTGGAATCTGAAGATGAAAACAATACCTATTGTCATAGGTGCCCTGGGAATGACAGTGAAACGGGCTGATTACTATCTAGCTCAGATACCAGGAAACCCCAAAATGGCTGAAGTTCAAAAGATAGTGCTCATGGGAACTGCCCATATCCTACGTAAAATACTGTCTATGTGATCTCAAATTTTAAAACAAACACATAATTTTCTTATGGTTTCTTAAACATTCTCTAGAACAACACTATGTACAAATCCAAATGTATGGTACCCTAGGCATAACACCTACATGAACTTCTAACTTGTTGTCTCTTGAGGTCTCTGGGTGAGATTTGGATCCAACTTGTACAAATGCAAAGCAAAAGTCAAATATAAAATAATAATAATAACAACATCGACAAATACCTTAGGAATGAGAACCCAGGTTTGAGATTTCCCCAACACACCTGATGAAGGCTGGAGGGTATATCAGCCGAAACGTTGAGTTTACAACAAACAAGATGAGGACAAATATCTGTCAAATGTAAATAACGTAAATAATGTACATAATTCCTCATCTCTTAAATATAGAACTATACAATCTCTCAGTCATGGATCCATCACCCTATCTATTAAACCACATGTCTCCACTTTGTGGAAATATTGATGCTAAATTCGTGATGCTAATGATCAAGTTGCTGCTGCTGATAATGCTTCAGTACCTATTATTCCAGTATTTTTTATGGTTGGGTGCTGTGGAGCTGTAAAGATTGAGAATGTTTAACTCTTTTGATACCAACCCACTTGAGACTACCCTTGGTTCTATTATACAAAATCCCTGTTTTAAAGTGATTTAAATTAACCCTTACTGCATGGGAACTGAGCATACATGGTTCTGTGCATTTGCTCTTGAGACACAGGAATTGGGAATTGAATTTCTCATTTTTCATAATGGGGAACTTTCCATGGAACTTTTCAGAATTTTTCCCACATTTCAAATGATGTAGCATGCACATCTTACTTTTACTGCTAATAGAAAGATGTTGTGAGAACTAATTTGCATATGATTTACATGTTACATCACCAGATTGTTAGTCATTAATTTAATCAGTGCAGTGAGGATTAAAATCTTTCTTCAAAATGTCATGCTAATTTAAGTTTCAAACATTAGCTCAATAATAACAAAGTTATTTTACTGAATTCTTTGTTATTTTCAAAATGAAACAAAAGCAGTGGATTTCAATAAAAATTTGGTAATGAATGGGTTAATGAAATTAAGATGGTTTTTGAAAATTTTAAAACTTGTCCAACATCATGACAAATATTGAAGAATTATCTGAATGTAATATCTATTTTGATATGTTTTGTGTGAGGGACCAACATGCCAAAGAATAGATCCAATATTTTCTCTGTGTGTTGTAAAAAGGATTTGCACTCCAATCTCATAAAACTTGCACTGGCAATGGATATCCGAACAGACCCATGGATTGGAGGGTTGTTGCCTGGATGGTGCAAACGTATTGTCCACCAGGGAGTAGGGAATCACCAATAAATGGGGGATGCAGCAATTGGCTGTTACAGCTCATGCTCCCATACTACTACTACTACTACTACTACTACCACCACCACCACCACCACCACCACCACCACTACTACTAACACCACCACCACCACCACCACCACCACCACTACAACTACTACGACTACTACTACTACTACCACCACAACTACCACCACCACTACTACCACCACCACCACCACCACCACTATTACCATCCCCACTGCCCCCCCCCCACTACTACTACTACTACTACTACTACTACTACTACTACTACTACCTATCTACCTATCTATTTATCTATCTATTTTATCTTTTCATTTATAAAACGTAATGGCAAAAGATTTCCAAAATATTTTTGCGACAATGCTTGAAGGCTGGTACTTTTTTGGCAAAGAACCAGTTTCTTATTCTATGATATGATAGGTTGAATGAGTTTGCTGCACAGTATAGCCTTGTTCATGTCAGTCTTTCACCACTTCTTCCATTATATTTTATCTTCTATGACTGCAGCCATGCTGGAGCACTGCCTTGAACAGTTTCATTGAACAAATCGACCTTAGTACTGATATCTAAGTTTGGTATTTATTCTATCAGTCTCTTTACGCTACATCCAAGTTATAGGGATTTAAACAAACCAACATTGGATGTCAGCTGGTGGGTGGGTTGGGGGGATGGACAAACACAATGTTACACACATGTGCATATATACGGCCTCATAGAGACAATGACAAGTGACTGAGACTTTTGAAGATATATATCATCATCATCATCATCATCGTTGTTTAATACCCGCTTTCCATGCTAGCATGGGTTGGACTATTTGATTGAGGACTGGTGAACCGGATGGCTGCACCAGGCTCCAATCTGATCTGGCAGAGTTTCTACAGCTGGATGCTCTTCCTGATGCCAACCACTCTGAGAGTGTAGTGGGTGCTTTCACGTGCCACCGGCATGAGGGCCAGTCAGGCGGTACTTGCAACGGCCATGCTCAAAATGGTGTTTTTTACATGCCAAATGCACAGGAGCCAGTCTAGTGGCACTGGCAAAGACCTTGCTCGAATGTTTTTTTCACATGCCGCCAACACATGTACCAGTAAGGCGACATACATTATATATATATATATATATATATATATGTGTGTGTGTGTGTGTATAGACATACATACATACAGACATATGTATGACAGGTTTCCATACAGTTTCTATCAATGAAATCCAGTCACAAAACATTGGTCAATCTGGAGTCATAGCAGAAGCCACTTGCCAAAGGTGCCATGCAGTTGGACTGAACCTGAAACCACATAATTGCAAAGCAATCTTGTTAACTACACAACCATGCCTTTTACACTCAGTGTTCTAAGATCTCATCTTTACTTCTCCTGTCTACATCTTCCATACGCTTCTTTTACAGATGATTTCCTCCTGTTAAAGCAGATTTCCATTCCTCCTCCAACACCCATTACTCATCCACATTTCATGTCCATTTCAGTATATTAATTTCTTCTGCACCCTTTGGCTGGTCTCTTTAATATCCAGCCAAATTCTCTGCTCACTTGTAGACTGCTTTACATATTTTACATATATTGCTCACCTCATTTCTCTCCAGTTTCTTTCTGTATATCTTCCCTTTTTCTGTTCTCGTGTCTCACTATCATACTACATTAAATTTCTTACACGTACTTCATGCAAGCTGATGCTGGTATATAATAATCATAACAGCAGTGATATTTATGATCACATGCACAAAGGAAAAAGAAACAAAACAAATACAAAATAAAAGAAATAAAAAATAGTTCATGAATATAATAAATTAATGATAGAATATTAATTTGATGCTGGCTAACTGATTGCTTATTGTGAAAGTCATGAGAGTGAATCATTGGTAATGGATTATTCTTAATATGTGTGAGAGTGATTCAATTGAATTATATGAAGAATCTTACACTCAATTAGTTGTACCACTCAACAATTAGATAGAATTCCATGGTATTAAATAAGATATTCTGTATATGATGTAATTTGAAAGTAAAGTATGTGAATGAGAAATTAAGTAAAATTTTAACTTGCCATTTTTCAATTCCAATGTGAAATTTGAAAGAAATAAAGATCAATTTTGAATCAGAAAAAAAGATATAAATAAATTATATCAGTTTATTGATTCAAATTCAATTTAGTATACACACACACACACACACACACACACACACACACACACACACACATACACACACACACACGCATATGTATACATATTTGTATATATATATATATATATATATATATATATATATACACAGGGTGTGGTGAATAAACATCGTCTAAATTTCGCAAAAATAAAAATAACACATCTTAACAGATACATTTACCAAAATTACATAAAATATCTTGAAATACTAAAGAGTAAACTTATTCAATAACATTGCCATTGGCCTCAACCACAGCCTTCAGACGACTTTGGAATCTCCTGCAGCTCTTCTTCATGGTCTCCTTGTTTAAGTTGGTGAAGGCTGCCATAATCCTTGCCTTCAGTTCATCTTTAGTGTTACAAGGAGTTTTGTTGGTCTCTCTCCCAACTGCGCCCCACACATAATAATCAAGTGGGTTGCAGCCTGGGGACTTAGGTGACCAGATGTTAGAGGTGACAGCCATGACTGGGTTCTCCTGCTTGTGTGGCATGGTGCAGAGTCCTGTTGCCAGACATAGGGTCTTCCAGCAGCCACCCTCTTGACTCAGGACAGCATTACCTTCTCCAGGCCCTTGATGTAGGCCTCCATGTTGAGTCTGAGGCCATGTGGGGAGATGAATGAAGGCATAACGTCACCATCACTAGTGATCACTCCAAACATCATGATGCTGACTGGATGTTAAATTTTTATCACTCCCAGTACATGTCTTCAGATTGCCCTGTCCTCAGATTGACACCAAAACACTCTGAAATGTTTGTATTGGAGTTTCCGGCATGAATGCCAAGTTGTACAGCATGTTGTTTCTAAATTCCTGGCAGAGTGAATTGTGTCATGGTGGTGATTTTCTCACAGACAGTGCCCAACTGACCCTAATGAAGTCAACAAAATCAAAAACAAACAATGCACATGCATGAAATAAAAAATATAAAATGGTGACAATTTACCTATCACAGCCTGTATATATATATATATATATATATATATATATATATATATATACGGATATATATATACATATATATATACATATATATATATATATATATATATATATATATATATATATATATATATATATATATATATATATATATATATATATATACATATATATATGTACATATATACATACATACATATATATATGTTTACACACACATGTACATATATTGATTAATGTTCAATGAATAAGAGAGGAGTACTCAATACATGTTGCAGGGGATGTGTTTTTTTTCTTATCAAAATTGAAGTTAAGATTTTGTCTCGCAATTTGAATTTCATGCTACTATTTTATCTGAAGATTACAGTGGCATGTGGCTTGACCCAATGACACTATCTCTTAGTTTCAGTTTAATAAAACACACATGTGTGCACATGCACACGCACACACACATACACACACCTTGTTTGTATAACATCTGCTTTCCCATGCTTAACAGGGTTGAGAAGGGGAAATACTTGAGCCAGGAGTTTTATAGCTGGATGCTTTTCCTATCACTAACACTTACCTGTTCTTCAAATATATGAATCTTAATTCCACTGAGATTCAGAAATGCAGAACTAGTGAATAATTTGTTGACAGGAATTATATCTATACCTACATCTACATATATATAGACTTAAACCACAATTTTATTGTGCTCTCTAGCTGTCCCTGCTAATCAACTCATTCCAATATTCAAGTCATGAACTGTATCACTGGATAAAGCATCATATTTCATGATGTAAAATTCTCACTCAAAGACTTGGTATTCATCTATTGAGGATTGAGGAATCAATTAGCATTTAATTGTTATGTTCAATTAAGGATATTGTTGTAAGTGATAAATGTGATATATCTTCTTGGAACACAGGGGTTTATAAGGTTAGTGTTTACCTTTTGATTTTGAAATATTAAGGATATGAAAGAAGCTTTCCTTCCAGAGAATGCTAGTTTATAGCTAGAAACATTCCCATAAGATCTGGTACTTATTACTTGCAACAATGTGAATTGAAGCACATAAACTAATGAGAAGTTGCTCAGAGACATCAAATGCCAGCAACAGATATGAACATCAAATCCATGAGTTAGTTGTTATGTAACTTATCCACTCAAATATTTCCCTTTTGTACAAGTCTCAAGACCAAACTTCAAATTTTGTTTTTCTCAAGTGAGATTATTATTGCCATGTTTGCCTATTTTAAATGAACAACACGAATGTGAATGTTTATTATAGAGATGTTTCCAAAGGTTCAGATCATCTGTCTTTCTTGGAAATGTAATATTTAAAACACCTGTATTTCTTTTGAGAAAGTAAAATATTTTATGAAATTTAGGACCAGAAAAATCCATTTGAGGTCCTGTGTTAGTAAAAGTATTCTAATAGAATAAAATTGTAATAAAAAAAAGGAGTCAGTGCACCAAGTCTTGCTGAAAGAAAAGAAACTATTTTTAACCAATATTTTGAGGTTAGGTTCTTTTTCAAGAGAAAGCAGAGAGATATTATAAGAAGAAGAGGAGAATTGCCTGTGCAGTTAAAAGTTCCCTTTTCCACATGGTTTGATATTTTATTATGATTTTATTCTCTCAGAAAATATCTTAACATTTTATGATTATTGATAATATTATGTTACTCATCTAATGTACTAAAACAATAATGTCACTCATGGAGGACCTTGGCTTTTCCTGGGGCACAGGTTACCCATGATCTCACACTCACCTCATCCCTGTCTCATCATGATTACATTCCTGTCCTGAATCTTCCTCTCTAATTGCTTTTAACTCCATCCATATCTTCCTTCATTCTCTAGTTCATGTTGCCAGAAGTTTTTTACCCTGGGGAACCCAACAGAAAGATTGCCACGAGGATTCCATCTGAGAGATTGACTGGGAATGCTTCAAAGAATGTGGCCAATCAAACACCAATTTCTTTGTTTGATCCCTGTATTCATGCAGGACTTTGTTGTTCCACAAACCATGCAGAGTTTGCTCCATAGTGTGAGGGAGGGTATCAGATTTGCAATATCCTTCTGCTGCTGCTGTTGCTACTGCTACTGTTACTACAACTACTACTACTACTACTACTACTACTACTACTACTACTACTACTACTACTACTACTACTACTACTACTACTACTACTACAAACAAAGCATCGGATACACTACTTACCCATATCTCATGACTGCAACCACTGAGTCTAACAACATGTCACAGACATACACTAAGAGCATATATCTACCTAATCCACTTTTTTCCCCTCTCTGTGAATTCAAAGAATACAAACAAAAGAATGATTCTAATACAAATATGAAATATTTGTATTGATTTTTATTAAAATAAATATTCAACTATATTAAAAGCATGCTTGAGAATTTAAATTATATATCGGAAATGAATTTATGAATTACATGCATCAAAACTTAGTGGTTTGTATTCATTGACAACGTTAAAAACTTAGATTCCTTGAATTTGGTAAATAATCTCTTAACATCCTGTCAATAATTTGTTTATTTTTAAGAAAATATATAAATAAATAAAATTTCTTAGAATTAGTGAATTTAGAAATGGATTTGGTCTACAATAAAATTGTTTGGTAATGGAAATATTTCATATAGAAATATATTTTATTTAGTCATAACCATGGCTGTGTGGTTAAGTAGTTCACTTCATAACCACATGCTTTTAGGTTCTGTCCCAATCTGTGACACTTTGGATGAATTTCTTCTGCTACTATATCAGCTTGCTGATAGTGCTTTGTGAGTGAATTTGATAGATAGAAACTGCAGGAAGCTTGTCATCATTCAACTATAGTAGTAGTTGAATAATATTATTAAGGTCGCAACTTACTCAAACACAGCATCTTTCAGAGCTTGTTGCTAATTCAGTTCTAAACTAAATGGAAAACCATCAACATTTTTGAAGAGAATTGGTCCCTAGCTACATTTTGGCATAAAGAAATTGAGATTTGGTCCAGTAGAAAAAGTTTACATCAGAGTTTGTAGCAACGTTATGGGAGAATAAGTAACGCTACCAATCAAGTTTAGATCTAAATAGCTTTTTTTATTTTAAAAGCAAAATATATTTATCTTAGCTTCAATAATGGAAGAAAGTGTAAGGAATTTCATAGTTTTGCTCTGATGTAACAAAAATTTGTATCAAAAAAGTTGTGAGGTAAAATATCATGGAAAAAAATATAAGTAAGACAAAAAATTGGATTTAAGTATAATTAACTTTTTTATTTTAAAAACAAACTATATTTTAATTAAGCTTAAATGAGAGAGCTCAGTCTGAGGAATTTCATGGTATCAATATTATGCAATGAAGTTTTAAAAGAAAAAGTTGAGTGTTTGTTTCTCAAATTTGAGGGTGATAATATAGTTCTATACTTTTTTATGAATATAGTTCTGGGGGACTTTTAATATATATCACCAGCATCATTGAGGGAAGGAAAAAATTATCAACGACACCACTAATTGACACATTTGACACATTATTAATTACCATAATAGCATAGTCTGGAAGAAACATGGATTACATGGAAAATGCGAGCAAGAGAAATAAAATTCTTAAGATTATAAATCTGGAAAAGTACAGGACAAGTTATTACATCTAGTAAAATACAGAACAAGAAAATTTTTACTTAAAAGAGACTGACTCTTCGACAGATTCAGGCTTGTCTTTTCAGGTGCTAGTGCCACACAACAAAAAGAACTTGGGCTAGTGCTGTGTTAACACACTTGTGCCAGCGCTGTGTAAATGCACCTGTGACAGTGACAGAAAGGGCATTCAGCTGTAGAAATCATCTCACAACAGACACAGCTGGCTAGCCCTATGTCAAACTGTCCAACACATGCCAGCATGGAAAGTGGATGTTAAACAATGATGATGATGATGATGATGATGATGATGGTGATGATAATGATGGTGATTTTATATATATATATATATGTGTGTGATGGGTAAATTGTTGCCATTTTGTATTTCCAATTTGGTGCATTGTTTGTTCTTGATTTTGATGACTACACAGTATAGTAAGGTCAGTTGCACATCATCTGTGACAAAAACACCACCATGACATAATTCACTCTGCCAGAAATTTGGAAACGACATGTTGTACTGCTTGGCATTCATGCTGGAATCTTCAGTACAAACATTTCAGGGTGTTTGGGTGTCAACCTGAAGACATGTACTAAGAGTGATAAAAATCAAACATCCAGTCAACATCATAGTGTTTGGATTGATCACTAGTTATGGCGTCCTTATGCCTCCATTCATCTTCCTACACAGCCTCAGACTCAACATGGAGACCTACATCAAGTGCCTGGAGGAGGTAGTGCTGCCCTGGGTCAAGAGGGTGGCTGCTGGAAGACCCTGTGTCTGACAACAGGACTGCACCATGCCCAATCATGCAGGAGAATCCAGTCATGGGTGTCAGACAGCTTTTGTAGCTAGATCACACCTATCATATGGCCACATAACTCACCAGACTGCAATAAGTGTGGGGCCCCAGTTGAGTGAGAGACCAAAAAAACTTCTTATAATACCAAAGATGATCTGAAGGCAAGGATTATGGCAGCATTAACCACCTTAAACAAGGAGACTGTCCAGAAGAGTTGCAGGAGATTGCAAAGTCGTTGGAGGCCATGGTTAAAGCCAATGACGATTTTATTAGATAAGTTTATTTTTTAGTATTTCAAGATATTTTTATATAAATTTGCTAAATATATGTTAAAATGAGATGTAAGTGTTATTTTCATTTTTGCGAAACTTAGATGACAGTTTATTCACTGCACCCTGTATATATATATACACAAATATGTATACATATGCAGGTGTGTGTATACTGAATTGAATTTGAATCAATAAACTGATATAATTTATTTATATATTTTTTTCTGATTCAAAATTGATCTTTATTTCTTTCAAAATATCTGTTAAAATTAGATGTCAGTGTTTTTTCATTTTTGTGTGATTTAGGTGACAGTTTATTCACCGCACCCTCTGTGTGTGTGTGTGTGTGTGTGTGTGTGTGTGTGTGTGTGTGTATGTATGTATGTATGTATGTATGTATGTATGTATGTATGAGGGGAACTAAAGAATTATCCACACTTTTGCCATAGCATATCTTCATTATTGTCACACTGCCTTCTGCGTAATGCTAGGACACTTTGTCCTTGGTTATTTTGTCATCAGTTAATTTGTCCTGGGTCAATTCATCATTAATAAATTCATCCCCAGGTCAATTTGTCCCTGGCCAATTCATCCCAAAATACTCTTAAATGTGATTTTCGAGGGTAAGTTTAGAACAATCACTTGTGAATTAAAATTGTCGTTGAACAGTTTTAGATATTTTCTTTCCTTTCTTTAATCCTCTCTCTCTCTCTCTTAAGCATCTGTGTTGAACAGTTTACGAACAAAGATTTTCAAGCAAATTGAATTAAATTTATTCAATACGCCTACCCATCAACATGACTACCTGCAAGATCATCACTTCAGAGAAAGGAAAAATCAAAGTGGTCGATCAAGAAAATTATATATGCACAAGAAATAAGCAGAATGCAGATGAACTGAAGACATACTGGAGGTGCAAAAATTGTGTGTGCAAGGCAAGACTTCATACAAATGAAAATTATAAGAGCTTAAGAAGGATTGGGATCCATAATCACGCTTCAACTGCTGCAGAGGTAAATGCAAGGATAATACTTTCAAATATTAGAGTAAAGTCTATTTCAATACGTGATGCCCCTCGCTCAGTTATTGCTATGAAGTTCAAGATTTAAATGACTGAACATTGTCACAAATACCTCCATTTGCACAGCTTAATAGGAATATTAGATGTTGGAGGCAAGCTGATTCCAGTATGACAGCGGGATGGAAGATTCAAAACAAGTGCTAATATTTGCAGGTGATGAAGCATAACAACAGTTAAAACAGCACAAGAACTGGGTGGGAGATGGAACATTTAAATGCTGCTCTCGTATATTTTTTCACTTATATATACTTCACATTCAAAATGATAATTTTAGTACCCCACGATTGTTCGTACTGCTTTCTGACAATTTTTTGTTGGCACTCCGTCGCTTACGACATCGAGGGTTCCAGTTGATCTGATCAACGGAACAGCCAGCTCGTGAAATTAACATGCAAGTGGCTGAGCACTCCACAGACACGTGTACCCTTAACGCAGTTCTCGGGGATATTCAGCGTGACACAGTATGACAAGGCTGACCCTTTGAATTACAGGCACAACAGAAACAGGAAGTAAGAGTGAGAGAAAGTTGTGGTGAAAGAGTAGAGCAGGGTTCGCCACCATCCCCTGCCAGACCCTCGTGGAGCTTTAGGTGTTTTCGCTCAATAAACACTCACAATGCCTGGTCTGGGAATCGAAACCGTGATCCTATGACCGCAAGTTCGCTGCCCTAACAACTGGGCCATTGCACCTCCACTTTCTGACAATAGTCAAGACACATATATTAGACTTTTTGCCAACATAAATGAACTACTGCAGAATGCAGGACCAGATAATATAATTATGGATTTCAAAAGAGCAGCCCAAAACGGATTTCTGGAATCATTTCCTGGCTTGAATTTGGCATGCTGCTAGTTTCATTTACGACAAAATGTGTACAAGCATGTTGTGCAAGGACTAAAATGCTGATATGAAGATGACAGTTTTAGTCTAAAAATGCGTTGTTTTGTTGCCCTTGCTTCCTTGCCGGTTGATGATGTTGTAGATGAATACGAACAACTTGTAGATGATGATGATATTTCACAGTCAATTGCATTCTATTTTGAAGATAATTATATAGGACCACCTTAAGGAAGAGTACAGAGGAGGCGATGCCCTAATATGCCCTCTATATATATATAGAGGAGGCGATACCCTATATATATATATATATATATATATATATCTATATATATATATATATATATATATATATATATATATATATATATATATAGGGCATACATACACATACATGCATACATACACATACACACACACATATATATATATCGGGTTAGAATAGAGGCAGCTGATGAAGGAATATTCCAAGGGGCTTTCCGTTTTCCTATGTGTTCGTTCCATTGTCTGTAGTTCATTGTTCTAATGTCCTGTACCCTGATATGCATCTATATACACATGTAGATGTAAGTATGTACATATATGTGTGTATAAATGCATATATATTCTTTGTATTATTATATATATATATGTATATATAAAGAAAATATACATGGTAGACGAATGGTATATTGAGTCTATAACTGTCAATATGTCTATTAATAGAAGGCAGCGAGCTGGCAGAAACGTTAGTATGCCGGGCAAAATGCTTAGAGGTATTTCGTCTGCCATTATGTTCTGAGTTCAAGTTCCGCCGAGGTCGACTTTGCTTTTCATCCTTTCAGGGTCGATAAATTAAGTACCAGTTTCGCACTGGAGTCGAAGTAATCGACTTAATCCCTTTGTCTGTCCTTGTTTATCCCCTCTATGTTTAACCCCTTGCGGGCAATAAAGAAAAAAGAAACGTTAGCACGCCGGGTGAAATGCTTAACGGTATTTCGTCTGTCTTTACATTCCGAGTTCAAATTTTGCTGAGGTTAACTTTGCATTCTGAGTTCAAATTTTGCTGAGGTTAACTTTGCATTCTGAGTTCAAATTTTGCTGAGGTTAACTTTGCCTTTCATTGTTTTAAGGGCAATAAATTAAATATCAGTTGTGTACTGGATTGATCTAATCAACTGGCCCCACTCCACAAAAATTTCAGGCCTTGTGCCTAGAAAAGAATATCTGTATTAATAGATTTACTTTCTTCATGGAGGATGATACTGGAGAATCTCTGTTCAAGCTAAGCGCCCTCTACATAAAGAGAGTCACCAAACCATTTCTGATTCAACCAACTACTATATAACCTTCACATCTGCACTGGTGAAACTAACAATCTGCCAGTAACTATTGAGCCGTCTGTCACATTTGTTTATGGGGATATAAACGAACCAACACTGCTTGTCAAGTGGTGGTAGGGGACAAATAAACACACACACACACACATACATACACACACACACACACAAGCACATATATGCACACATACTCAATGCAAGGCTATAGTAGAAGACATATGCCCAAGGTGCCACACAGTGGGACTGAACCTGAAACTACATGGTTGCAAACCAAACTTATTAACCATACAGCTATGTCCAAGAAAACAGAATAAATCCAAGATTGAAGCTAAAATACTTCTCTTCATCTACCTGTGTAACTAGAGTTTGCTCTTCTTGAAGAAACATAAGGCACCAAACCATTATATGAATATTTGAAATGACAATGAGATTTGGAAAACATTCCAAGGAAAAACAATTTTAAATATGGGGGGGGGGCGAAAGTATTCTTATATCATATATTTGCTAATCCCATCTGCATAATTCTCACAGGTGTGCTCATATCGCTTCCATACTGATAACATAACAACATACAGACCAATGTGAAAAAGTGTAATATGCATATAGAGGCATGCATTCAAAAAGCATACATACATGCATACATACACACATGCACACCATGTTGATCCATTTGCATTTACATGCACATATATATATATATATATATATATATATATATATATATATATATATACGCACATACATATATCTATGCACACATATTTGGATATATATATATATATATATATATATATATATATATATATATATATATGTATGCATATATATTTATATATGTGTGTATATATATATATATATATATATATATATATATATATATATATATATATAAATATATATATATGTGTGTATGTATGTATGTATGTATGCTTGTATGTGTTTTATAAACATATGCATAAACACTGATATATTTACATAATCACATAACTATGAAGACATGCATTGAAGCAACTGTACAGAGTTAAATATTTTATTCATAAATAGATAAAAGAATATCTGTACATATAAAATATAGATCGAAATTTAAAAAAAAAACCTACTATAGATATTTTTAAAAAAATTATAATTTCCTTTGACAGATTAAAAAACTAAAAAGAAGCACAGAAACAGCCAAAGGTTCATTTGAAATACAGAACATATACAAGACACACCCACAAGTTGAAAGCTTTGAACAGTGATAAAAGATTAAAAGTGTATGTAATTCCATGAGAGTGTTAACAAAATTGCAAATGCTATCAATAACAAAATAGAAATGGAATAATGATTTGTAAGAGAGGAAGGAGAATTTTCAGTTAGAAATACAGTGAGGTGAGCGCTGTTTTATTGACTGTAATATTTAGTGAAGGATCAATGTGCTCTTTTGAGTTTAATTAAACATTGCCAGTTTCATTTTCCTGTGGACATAACTAATATTTCTCTGCTTCACAGATCACAGATCATTACAAAAGTAATCTGCTATCATTTTAATTAGGCTCTTTCTATTTCCAATTTTATCATTTTGGTCTTGTGACAGAAATAGCTCGCTTTTTTGGTTTTTATTGAATTATGCTTCTTTAAAAAAAATAAAAATTTCTTCAAAAGTATGATTAACTATTTTAAAAGTTGAACTAGAAAATTATTTTAATAACTCAAAAATAGAAACAAATAAGTCGAAGAAAATAGCAGAAATCAAAAATATAGAAAAAAAAAAAAAAAGAAGAAAGAAATTGAAGCATATTTTTACAAACTCAGAATGATTTTAATGAATTTATGTGATACCCTATGGGCAAAAACAAATTCATAATTTCATGTTTGTATAAATTATTACTAAAATGATAATTCACAGTTTGAAAATTTGTTGATGATAGTGTACTTGGTTAGAAAGAGGTGTGCTGTTATGAAGTGTGGCAATGTAATAAAATGCCGTGTCACATGATAACAAAGACTATTTTCAACCGAATCAACAAAATGCATGTTAATGATCCTGTTGTATAATGATCATGTTTATCCTATTGTTGATTAGAGAAGTACAGTAACAAAAATTCCACTCAGTAATGGAATCACACAAAGCAAACACATTCATACATGCATGTAATACGCATGCACCGCTTCATACAGAAACATACACAAACCCTCTTAGAAACACACATACAATACTACAAATTCAAATGTATACAAACTGACTAATGTACACACACACACAGAGGCACACATGCACATTTTCATACATGTCCATGTATGCACAGGCACACGTAAAAGCTAATAAAAATAAATTTAGTGTTTGATTGTAAAAAGAGAATTAGTTATTCTGAGGTCTTCAATAAGCAAATAGACCTAATACAATATGCCACACCAGAGAAGGCAATAATGGAAACATTTCCCTGACAATCAGCAAATAGAAGCTATTTTAGTTTTTATTTCCTTTCCTTTTATTTTTATCTGCCTCCATTACTGGAAGGTGATGCAGTATGCTGGAGCCTAATTATATGGCATTAAGCAGTTGGGAGACGACAACTCCTCATTTTTCAATAGGATACTACTGGTCTATTGTTGATTTTGATCATGTGATGATTTTAGTTCAGCCCTGAAACCTAGAAAGAAGCACTTATCACCATTACCTCCTCATGGTACCTATAACAACAGAATGGATGAGAATTTTGCGAAAGTAAAAAGTTAAGTTTGTTTGTAACACAGAGCAAAACTGGTATTGTGATGTGAACTGACAATGCTTTGACTCACATGCTAGTGTTCTAAATACTCAACAAGCTGTGACTCATTTCTTTTTTACTCTTTGTTTTAGTCAGAAAGAATGGGACTACAGCTATGAGTCAGATTGCCAGAATTGCATTCAAATGATATGACTGATGTTCAGCTTCAAAAGCTGCTAGTCAAAGTATGTTAGAAAAATGTAAACAAGGGAGGTAATTGCATAGGGTTAAAGTTCAAGTGAAGAATTCAGTAAACTGGTTAATGAGGGGCCTAGAAAAAGAAACACCGGCATTTTAGTTGTCTTGGGTAGAGGAGGTATACAACTTAGCAAACACTGTGGAGAAGAGGTTGTAGCAGTAGCTTTATAAAAAGCAGAAGGAGGAGAATTCAGTATAACTGTGAGATACAGGTTGAAGTGTGTTGGTGAGAACATATTTGCCAGTCAGCCGATGGCTTTCTTTTGGATCCAAATCAGAATGTTTCAGTATTCTAGGTGCAGGCATGGCTGTGTGGTTAAGAAGCATGGTTTGCAACCATACAGTTCAGGTTCAGTCCCACTGCATGGCACTTTGGGAAAATGTCCTCTGCTATAGCCCCGGGTCAATCCAATGCCCTGTAAATAAAACTGGTGGATGGAAGCCTGTTTTATATATATGTGTGTGTGTGTATGTGTGTATTTGTATATCCGTCATGACTCTGGCACTCGAGCTGTTCGGGCTTAGCCCAAGTATAAATTTAATAAAGACGAGCATGTATTTGCAAGCTGATTTCATTTCTACCGACACTGACTTCAAGTATGTAATTTCAGCCAATAACTTGGGCCCCTTTTATTGAGCCTGGTCGCAGTTCAGCATCTGGCAGTTGTCATAGGGGTGCCCTTTGTCAAAATATATCATTCATAGCAGACGTTCTCTCAATATCATTCATACATACCTGACTCAGTCTCAGAAGTTACAGTCCGAGCTCTTATCTATAATCGTAAAAATTGAAAGTAATTCGAATTCAATGTTTTCTTCAAACAATAAATTTCTATAGAGATTAGGATTTAAATTCCTCATCTCTTAAATATAGAACTGTTGAGAGTTTTGACTGCACGTTGTTCAAGATTAGCTTGGGTAAGATTGTCACTGATATGAGCAGGGGCTGCATCATTGGACTATTGGAAAAGACAGGGTTATTATGTTTTTGTTATAAAATATGTTAGAGGACTTTGTTCATGGAGGCAATTCAGATTGGACAGGAAATACTCCAATCCCTTCAACAATTACTGACACTCTACAAAGTTGAAGTGAAACCCACAGAAGGGTACAGCTCTAGCTTCTGGGGAGACATCCAAGATCCCATCTGGATACAGTTCACTCAATGTTGGCATAAAATGACACACAAATGTTTCCTCTAGACCCAGCTTAGAAAACAACAGCAACAAAATAATCTACTAGCATATAATTCTCTTGTGTCTTTGTCTGTCACAAGCCATGACTGACAAAGGAAGGGGTGATGATAAACTGAACAGTGTTTGTGTGTGTGTGTGTATATGTATGGCGAATTGGCTACACACATTGGTTGTTGTGATTATGTGAATGTTTGTGTGTGTGTGTGTGTGTGTGTGTGTGTGTGTGCTTCTGTAAAATATATTTATATAACTACCGATGGAAGTGGGGTGGTGAAAATTCAACAGTAAAAAAAACATCAAAGTGCATTTACACATACATGTATATAAACAGACACACTTAAAAAGGTGGGAAGTGGGCTATGACAAAGTATATAAAATCGCATTTGCTACAGACTGTGCTATTCATGCATATAAATGTATACATATGCACAAATGCGCACACAGAGTTGAAGCACTGTTTGATTTTTTTCACCATTTTGTAACCTTTTTATATATAAAATAGTACAGTTAACCGTGATTTTTGACGTCATGGGGCCAGCTAGTTGTCATTAATAATGTTTAGAAGAGACTGTAATCTTGAAACTATTTTCTACGTCCTTCTTGAATATTAATACAAACACTAAGTATACATGTGTGACGTAATATCTAGAACACTCTGTCATTTCCACAGCTTAGCATTTCTGAACTACCTCAGCCAATACTTCAAAATCTTGAATGACTGAACCAAACATTTTTTCAACCAGCATGGAAGTACAAATACAAGGACGTCAGAGATTCATGTTTTACAACTACTGTATCTACATCGAGTGACTACATGAAGTGTCCTTGATTCTAGATCGATCTCAGACTTTAAAAATTCATGCATTTTATCATCGGTATATCAATATTTAAGAAGATACAGAAGATACAGATACCTGTAATCTGACTTTGAAGAGAAAGGTCAGTCTTTGTGATAGAGTCTTAGCTTTAGCTATGTTATGATGTGTGTTTACTATGAGAGATCTTAAGTGATAGTGAGACTTAGCATTCGGGATAATTGTGAAAGCTCTGGTTGTGTGGTGTTCATGCATAAGGTTTAAGGTGAGGTGCAATAATGTTTCCTTCATATGAGTAGTGTTTGTGTTATTTTTCTTTTGTTATTTTATTTCTTTTTTTATGCTGCTGAAGGAGACAAAACTGACATAACCTTACTGGAGAATCTTCCAAATTCTCTGATAATTCAGTGCAGATTTGGCATGAGGTATCTCGGTTGTTTGGAAATAAAGGTTCTAGTTGGTGCATGTCTTTCAATACATTATTAGATCTAAACCCAGAAATGTGGGCAATTTTATTTTTATAAAAAGCTTGTAGTTATTTTACTTCCCTTCAGAAGTCTTCCATGACTAAAAGAGCTCATTCAGTCTATTAACTTGCTGTTGCCATTCTATATATTTTCTCTGATTTTGTGAGAGAAATCTCCATTTGTTCTTCTACTCATTTTCTTTCCTTTTTTATTTTATTTTATTTTTTTCTATTTTCCCATGTAATTTCAGACGATTTTGTTGATATTACTGCTGCTATAACATTATTTATTTTTTGGAGGATTCTCTCTCGCTCATTCTCTTTATATTTGCTGCTTTCTGCTTGTTAAAAATTCTCACATGATCGCTATAATGCTACACCTTTGGTATAAGAGATGCTTCCACTATGTGGATTTTCCACTTGTGGATTAACTCAGATACCAAAGGGACATCAAAATATTCCTGATATTGAGAAGGGCAGTTAGGGTGCAGAAATATTAGCCAAAGCTTTTAAACTATCAATAACTTAGCTAGTGGTTCAAGATGTTGATTTGCCCTGGGCAGCACTTTCATGGGAGTGGTACTTTTGGACCTGTTGTGTAAGCCTGTATAAATTTACACCTTTTTGGGTGTATAAGCCTGTATAAATTTACACCAAAGAGCTACCCTGGTTGGCATATATTCTAGCTACATCACTGTAAAGCATGCTTGTGTTTTCTTTGTATTTCTCTTGTTTGCAATTCATACTGTTTAGTGCTATTAAAGTATTGCAAATTTAGTTAAGGACCTGTGATTTTGTTCGATGCGTTTGTGGTTTAACACTTTTATAGAAGTTATGCTTTTGTCTACTGCATTTGTTGTTGCTGTTGTTGTTATTGCAATCACAGCTGCTGATGTGGTTGCATGCCTTTCAATACCTGTAGGTATCACATTTGTAGCTGCTTGCTTTCTACTTTACATAACTTTCCCGAACTCATTGTATACAGATCTTATATAGGATCAGCTTGAATTCTGGGTGGTTGTCACTACCAGCTGACACATACAGAGCAACTGTCAATAACAAAAGAGAAGCTATATCAATATTAGCAATTTCACACATATACACCCACCCTGGCAAAAAATAAAAGGGAGGGAAAAAAGAGAGGAAACACAAAAGAAGTGAAATTTTTGCTGCATTGATAGGGCTTTACAAAGCTGTTACTTAGTTTCTACTTTAAAGTGCTATGGCTAGAAGTTAATGCACACTCACACAAATCTTCATACATACCTACATAGATGCATACATACATACATACATACATACATACATACATACATACATACATACATGCATACATACATATATATGTGTGTATAGAGTGTTTGAAGTGGTGTACAGATATTGTATATTGAGAAAAAGGAGACAGTCAGAATTTTGGATAATTCTTTATTAGTGTTTTTTTTATTTGTTTATTGAACTCGTCAGTACAAAATCAAAATCAAAATGGTAAAAAGAGAGTGTTTCTTTGTTCATTTATATGAATTGGATGCTTTTTTGGTTTGTTTAGAAGATGAGAATATTGTTTTTGGTTTTTTGGGAAAAGGGGGGGAAAGAGAGAAAGAAAAGCAAAGGAGGATAGAGAGAGAGAGAGAGAGAGAAAGGTTTCAGGACAATAAGAAAGAGAAAAAAAATAATAATGGGGGGGGGGGATAGACAAATAGATAGATTGATAGATAGATAGATAGATAGATAGATAGCGAGACAGACAGATAGATAGATAGATAGTTAGATAGATAGAGAGAGAGAAAGAGAGAGAAAGAGGGAGAAAGGTTTCTTTTCAATTTGATGTGGTCAATTCATTGAAATTTCATTCGAAAGCATTTTTCTTTTTTCTTTCTCCTTTCTTTTTTTCTTCCCATTGTATACCTATTAACATATTTATAAATAAACACATTTTTTCACAAGGGCTGGTGACCTCTCAAGATGCCAATTTTATATATATGTGTGTGTGTGTGTGTGTATACACATATATTCACACACACATGTATACACATATATAAATCTATATATATCTATATATACACACACACATATATGCACATACACACATATGCACACACACCATACACACATTATGACGAAAGTGCAGAGTCATTTTAATTAATAGTAACATATCCCTGGTACTTACTCTATTTGCATGTGTATAAGACTGCATCCCTATTTCATAAGTATATTTTATGGAAAAGAATAAATTTAGTATGTTTCATCATTCACTTATTGAAAATGTGAGGTAACTTTTAATTTTAACTCTATATCTTCTGGAGGGTTACCTCAATCCTTTATATATCATCATCATCATCATCAACATCACTATCATCATCTTCTCTTTTAACACAGCTTGAAGATCTTCCTCACACACACATTAGATGCTCTCCGTCAAGTCATATGAGACAGAAAATCTTTTGCAGGCTGTTGGCAGATCCAAAAAGTGTAAATTTCGATAAAGATAAAGCTATAATGTTAAGTGTTATATATATATATATAGCTCATTGATGTATGTTGTTCACTTGTTAGGAATGGAGCCAAGGGCACTAATTACTATTGGCAAAACTTTAGGTTGTGCATTCTACATTCTTGAAATTTCCAACCTTAGTTCCGGATAATTATCAATTTTCTTGTGTGCCTTTGCTTGCTCTATTTCTGGTCATCTGGAATGGCTACATCTTATAATGTAATATTTCTGTATTACTTTTTCTCCCATAGTAATATCCAATCGGTGGCGTTTTTTCACTGTATCTTTTGGGGTATTAAAATCTTACAAAATTTTTACTGATTCAATTTCTAACATTCTGCCAGGTATATCTCAAAACTATATTACTTATCAATTGGTAGTGCAGATGTAAGCATCCTTTATCATGATATCTTTTGTGGTTTTTATGTTCAAGCATTTTAGACATTCCTACAACAGGGGTTATAGTTTCCACTTTCTCACTACATAACTTAGATTCGGCTACTTAACTTATTATACAGGGTGTCCACAAAGTTTGGGTACATGGGGATTAACACATGCTTTAAGAAATTATTATTTCTTATATTTAATTGTTTATGTTACAATTTTATTTACTCCCTGTACTCAGACTTTGTGGACACCCTGTGTATATATATATATATATGTATGTATGTCATTATTCAGTTTATTTCAAGATTTCTTGCCACTAGAGAAAGAACTGGTTTCTAACCTAGATCCAAGGTTCCTTTATTGGAATTTCTTCATCAACAACAGAGTATGTATGTATGTATGTATGTATGTATGTGCAGTTTTTATGTCTTATGTATGTATGTGCAGATTTTTATGTTTTATGTATGCATTCTCATGTATATAGTTACATGCTCATATATATTTAAATGATGAACTCCTGGAAAGTTTTACAGATTTTTACAGTTCCAGTGATAGATTGGATCTGTAATATGTATGCATGTATGTATGTATGTATGTATGTGTGGGTGTTTGTTTGTGTGTGAGTGCGTGCGTGCGTGAGCGCATGTGTAGTGGGAATATTTATATCTATACAACACAAATATAAAACAATTTCAACCGACTTTACATCTCGGTTTCATACATAAGAGTTTGTTTAGTGGTACGGGCGGGTGAGCAGTCTTGGCACTCCTCAGAAGGGCTAGTAGGCAGAGTACGACTCTTCTGACGTGGGGTGTATCCTATTTCATCGGCTGGTGCTGTATTTTATCGATCTTGAAGAGATGAAAGCAAAGGTGTCCTTGGAGTAATTTGAACTCAGAACGTAAAGAGTAAATATCAAAAGGTACGACTAAATATCAAAAGGTATTTTGTTTGACGCTCTGACGATTCTGCGAATTTCCTCGCCCTCACATTATCATGAATGTAGTAATTTCGATTGTCAAAGCAAGAAATATGACCCAAGGAGATTAGAAACGATAATATCATTGAATATCATTAAGCTAAAGAAGAAAGTTCAGTGGGATGCAGGGAGCTATGTCATCAAATAAATGAGAAACTATGACCGTCGCCCAGAAACATTATCGGAGGAGAATGTTGATAATAAAATCTACCAGAACGTTTTTCTGCAAACAAACTATATCGCCAAAGCATGATGTCCAAGCTTTAATAATTGACAATGAAAAAAGAACACTGTAAGCTGTTAGATTTTGCTGATCCCTATGACAACAGGTGTTTATTGAACAGAAAAAGATCGATAATTACCAGGACCTAGCTACAGATATAGTTAGAATGTTCATAATGCCGTATGAAACAGAAATATATGTATTAGCGAGTAGTTGTTGTGTTGTTGTTTAGCCCCAGGCTTATAACCAGAACCAGTGTACACTTATAACCAGAGCCGTTCTAGCTGTGATCACTCCAACTCTTCAATTATCGCCTCCTTACTTTTTAACATTGTAGAGTGTAATTTGAGACAGAATTTGTTGCTATTTCTAACAGGCTTAACGGCCAGTTAAAGGTTACCTTGTTGTAACTAGCTGACTTGATAGGAGTTCGATCTGCAGCGCAAAATTTTGTGGTCACCATTTTAATACTAGCACTTGAAGATAGCTAACAACAGAGCAACCTCATCAAACTAAGCAAGCCACAAATGGGTATATGGAGTAATACTGTGTTTGTACAGTTTAAATAGAAAATGTCTCTTTTATCAGCAGTTCCGTATTCGAATCCTTCCTTTCGCTAGATGAAAATAAATTATAATGAAAAGCACATGCAAACGCCCACTACTAAATGAAGACGGAACTTTTGATAGCCTTCTTACTACATAATGGAATTAAATTACATTACTCAAACTTAATAGGTATTACATGCTAAAAATAGCAACTAAATCTCTCGCAATTAAAATGTCTAATCACCCAAACCTGAAAAGCTACTTGACCTAACGGCACGAAAAAGAGATCTGTGAATCCGTTAGCTACAAAATCACAATAGCAACCTTGATAACACACAGTAACAACAATAAAAATACAAGAATATCAGCAACAACAGCAACAACAATAGCTAAACTGACAGGCACTTTTCGACTTTCCCAGTTATCGAAGAAGACAAGGAGTTGAGAATCTATCTATCTATCTATCTATCTATCTATCTATCTATCTATCTATCTATCTATCTATCTATCTATCTATCTACACACACACCACACACGGAAATAGGGAAGAAATGGGAGAACTCTTTCGAAGGAGCCCATCCGAAAGACTTTTGGTTGTCTATGGGAGTTTGGTTCGCCCAGGATCTCCGGGTAACGAATAGAGTGAAATTTCTCACAGAAATGAACCGAAGAGAGGTCGCCCCTTAAGAGTTGGGCAGTATTGGCGAATCCTCTTCGTAAAATATTACTATTTGACAGTCATATATTGCTCCAAGTCATATCTAGGCAGATTGGAGAACTTGTCTTCCGTTGTTTGTGAGTTCTGTTGGTAAGAAAGATTTTTTACTTCCAACACTTTCTGCACAGAGGGTTGGGATGCTGTGGCATTTGATGCACAGGCATGGACTGAAGCTACGACATCTGAAGAGATTATGAGACGGTGAGTACATACGACCGCTTTTGCCAAGCTCGTCTTTTCTCCAGTTCATACCTTGATGGAGCTGCAATTATGAGTGGAGAATAAATCAAGGCTGGATGTCTCACATCCGTGATGTTGTCAGCGCTCAGAGAGTTCTCTCTATTTGTAATGCACTGCGACGCATTGTAACAGGAGGAACGCCAACACTTACATTGTATTGAGCATTAGCAACAGGACAATGTTCTATAGATGTCGATGGATGTTGATCAAGCAGTCTGTTGGGCAAAGCTAGATTAGCCATTAAGCAAAATAAGTGCTTAAGTGATTAAGGGAAGTTGGGTGGGCACCACAGAAATGGTAATTGGTTTACAGCACATAAGAAATCACTTTAAACTGACTAAAATAATATTGAAATAGTTTATATGATCGGAAATACAATTTTAAAGTGTTCATGCTGTTATAGTGAAGATCTGATCAAAGACTTTGCAATTAGAAAAAGTAGGAGAAAACTTCAAATATAAAGTGGAAGTATATAAAAATAAACATTATTTTGCATTTAACAGTTAGTTTTGTTTCATTTAAATAAATAAAAATTTATTTTATGATTTATATTTTGGATTTCATATATATATGAGTACTAAAATCTTTTAAGTATTTAGTGTCGCTATGGGTCCTAATTCGGCCCTACTGTTAGGGCAGCGGATCTTAAATTGGTAAATACCGAGTATCTTACAAAATATAATTGAAATTGTTTGGTAATCGCGTCTTCATTAATGAGAAAATAAAGTAGATTTTGCATCCATATAATTCTTTTTTTTTTTTACATTGAGATTTGACAGGTTTAAAAACTGGAAACTGTCTTAAATTTATTAAACACGAGAATTTGTCTGTCCTTTTTCAATCCTTAGCCAATGAGAAACATTGTTTTAGGAAATACTTCCGTCCGAGGATTATAAACAGCTTCTAAAAGACCCTATAGTATTGCTGCCACAGGATAAAATCTACAAGCACTCCAATGCCGCTAGCCGGGCCTATCCGAAATGCATGGGATAGCGATAAAATTGTATCGCAAGCAATCGTTCAATGTCTAAACATAGCTCATTTGCTGAGTTACGACGATCGACCGCTGCTAATTTTCAAAAATTCAAAGTTTATTGAAAATTTTAAAAATTGATATATTAATGTAGTTTTCCAAGCTAAATCTCAGTAGATATTTCACTTTTTCTAGAAACATGAAAAAAAAATTTAGTTATAGATGTTTAAAGTTTGATAATTTTCACGCAGTCAGAAAACAGGATTTGGAAGTTGTCGTTTTGTGTGTGACGTGTTTTAATATAAAACTGTAAATAAATCGACTTCTGCTTTGTACATAACTTTTTTTATTTCTTCGGAATTTTCAGAAACGTTTTGCGAATTTGTATTCTACACTCGGGAATTCATACAATTATACAGAAAAAAAAAATGAAGTGCGTTATTTAAGGCCTATTTTGGCTGTTATCTTTTGCACATCCCTCAACTAGAGTACAGGCAGCAGATAAGCACAAACAACAGAACACAACATCAACGCACATACTTTCACGTAGAATATATTTGTCAACATAAGGCGGCGAGTTGGCAGAAACGTTAGCACGCTGGGCGAAATGCTTAGCGGTATTTCGTCTGCCGTTACGTTCTGAGTTCAAATTCCGCCGAGGTCGACTTTGCCTTTCATCCTTTCGGAGTCGATAAATTAAGTACCAGTTATGCACTGGGATCAATGTAATCGACTTAATCTCCTTGTCTATCCTCGTTTGTCCCCTCTCTGTTTAACCCCTTGTGGGCAATAAAGAAATAAATATATTTATCAACATGTGCTATTTTGCAAACAGGCATGAAAGTGTCTGTGATTTACGATTGGCTAAAATTACCCCAAAATTTTAAAAGCTAATAACTCTTTATTTATTGATTTATAGCGAAAATGAATTTCAAAGCAGTGATTAGCATATAAAACTACATTATAACGAATATGAAATCAATTCGAGAAAGAACTGAAGAGATTGAAAATTGGTAGCCAAACAGAAAAGCTCCCGCTCGACAATTGACACGTATGGAGCGGTTGTGTTGCTAGAGCGTGTGTCGCCCGGGCAGCCCTCGAATTTGCTGACTTCCTCTCGGGCCACCAAAACTATACAGGCTTATATGGAAGACCCAAAAAGCAAAGCCTTCATTAAAGCGTTGTTTGAGGCGAACTGCCTCCTCACCACCCACGTGCTCAACTGGTACTAATTTTATCGACTGCGAAAGAATGAAAGGCATGTGGTGTATGCGTGCGAGTAGATGTAATCGCCTTACCTCGGTTTTCCTTTCGTCGACTGCGAGTCTGTCTTGCGGTATCCAATCCTTGAAGCTTGCACCGACCCAAAGAACACTAGGAATAGCAGCTGCTTCTCCCAAACCTAGACCGTCGCTTAGCACGTCTCTCCTGACCACAACCCCGTTCGAAAAGGGCACGAATCCCGATCGAGGCTCCCTCTGCCCTTTTTCCTCTTCCGGTCAACTCGCCCTTCCGGTCAGCCTCCCCAGTCACTGACGTCATACCACACGCGACCCTGATCTTAAAGATCACGTTCACCCCTACTCCAATTCGAAGTCCGTCATCCAACCGGGCGGGCGCCTTACACGTCGAGATCTTCTCAAGCCGGGTGGCTCGTTTCCATCGCGCTCTTCATCCGACGAAGTGGCTATCCTGCGCAGATCCAGCACGTGACGCGGCATTCCATCCACAGATACATTGTTTCTGGAATTGACCGCTGTCACTGTTCCCCTGCCCCATTGTGATGTGCAGCGTGCTTTCAGCGGCTTGACCCAAACTTCCTCCCCTACTTTCACGCCGACGGGTCCCTTCTCTTCCTCGCAGAACTCCGGCGTCTTACTGGGATGCCTCCATTCATACTTGAACACCGCTCTGTGCGGCACAGACTCTTCCGCTTGTCCGGATCGGGGAGACATGTTATACCAGTAGACCGCTTCCAGGGGCGAAATGTGCCCCCTTTCAGCCATGGCCTTGATCATCCGATGGTGCCTCTCAACGATTCCGTTGCCGCTCGGCCTATACGCCGCATCTTCCACCGGTCAAGCATCTCTCCCAACGCTTCCGAACGAAACGCCGCCCCGTTGTCCATTAGCAGTTCTTCCACGGGACCCCTCTCCAAGAATATCCCGTTCAGAATGCGCGTAATCTCATCGGCAATGCCTGTCCTCAGCTCCCTCCAAATGGCCAGCCGGCCCGGCTCGCAGTCGACCATGCTGAGATACATTCCCTGACGGTAGTGCGTCACATCCACAGCTAATCTCCTCCAGTTGCGTTCTACTGAGAGGTTCCCTTGCTCGTGCCCACCTGGGGCGGGGTCAATGGACTGGCATCTGTCACATTTCGCGACCACTTTCTTGACGTTTCTCCTAGTGACGTCAGCATCAATCATTTTCGCCAGATACAGGGTCCTATCCACCCCCAAGTGGTGCATAACATGTAGCTCCTTCAGTTCGGAGTCACCCAGCCGACACGCTGCCGCTATCCCTTTCCTTGCTTCCTCCGGTTCCTCCAGCCACACCCTTTTCACCCTGGTCAGTGCATCCGCCCTGTTTCTTTCCGAAGGCACGAAAACCACGTTTAGCTTCAGTCCGAACTCGGCGATCAGCTCTCCTAGAACTCCGAGGCGACGTTTCACCAACATCTCCGCGGCACCTTTCGTCCGGACTCTCTTCTCGCTGGTAATTACTGTTCCTACCCAGCCGACCACGGTGGCCGAATCCGTCCGGATCTCGATCGAGCGCAGCTCCCATCTCAGGGCCAAGTTCACCCCTTTCAGCACCGCATCTAGTTCGGCGACATTGATGTGGTTGAAGTCGCCTGCTTTCCGTAGCCAGGCCGCATCCTCCGCCCCAGCACCTTCGATCTCCAACACAACCCCTATCGCTATACTGCTAGCATCACACCAAACCGTCCCGCACTCCGTCTTGGGCACATACCAGTTTCCTCTAACCGGGTCTTCCGCTCTCGTTCTCTCTAGGATTTCCCGCATCATCGCCACCGTCGCCTCTCCCACCTTGTCCTCTCCCACCTTGTCCTCTCCCACCTTGTCCTCTCCCACCTTGTCACTCCAACTCTCCTCCCTCTGCTCGTCTCTTGGTGTAACTGCATGTAGTGTGCAGCCAACCAGCGATCGGGTAGTGTCCAATCAACTTCCCACAAACCGAGAACAACTCTCTCCTGCTGACGCTGGAACTCAGCTCTGGGATCTCGTTTCCTCTCCGGAACACCAGCTCGCCCGATCTGTCTTTTTGTAGTTTCAGCCCCAGCGCAGCTCCCCCCACCATCGACTCAGGCGGCTTCGCAATCAGCCCGAACCTCTCCAGGTGTCTCACTACCTCAGTGGCTGGCACTACAGTCTCGTCAACCAAAATGTCATCGATGTAGGAACTGGTGGCCTTCCTTATTCTCTCCTCTTTCCCTAGGACGGACTTGAGCACCATTGCCATAATTTCCGGAACGGAATTCAGCCGGAAACCCAGCCTGGTTAAACAGTACGTCCGGCCCTTGTACCGCACCAGCTGGTATCGCCACAGTTTGTCACTCACACGGAGCTGCAAATATGCCGACTTCAAGTCGACGATCGTCGCTGCCTTGGTCGACTGTCTCCACATACGTAACGTCTCACCCCAAACGTCCGTTGCCTCGCCTCCCGTGTGACACGATATATGGTCGTTCAGCTCCCTAAAGTCCAGCACCGGTCAGACTTTTCCTTTCGTCGGCTGCACCACCGCCATCAGAGGCAGCACTCCACTCACCATCTCCTCTTTCCACGGGACAAGGACTCCTTCCTTGATCCATCTCTCTACCTCCTCGTCGAACTCGACACCGGCGTGACCTTTCAACGTATGCTGGTAGCAGCTCACCCTGTTCTTTAGTAGTGGGGGATCGTCTTTCCATCGCCACTCTATCATCCACCTCCAACCATCAAACGCCGCCTGAAAATCTGTTTCCTCGATGGTGTAAGCGGCGCAGTCCCCGACGGGGCTCTGCTCTCCCTGGCGGTCCTGACTCACGGCGCACGATGCCCCCACGCTTCCAAACGTGACCTCATCTCCTGCAATCCTAACACCACCAAGACAGTTGATGGCGTCCATCCCCAACACGACATCAACCCCGTCTATCACATAGTCGATCACGATCACCCGTAGCCTCAGCGCCACGCTCGGTAACGCTATCTCCAGACTGGAGCTGCCCCTGCAACGGATCTCTCTACCGTCGACCGCCCGGACGCTACTCGTCCCATCCCATTTCTTCGCCACCCTTGGCGTCACGAGGGTAGTCGTGCAACCCGTGTCCACGAGGGCCTTGAACTTCTTCCTCTCGGCCTCGACTTCGACTACGGGCAGCGCCTCTACTTGGTTGCGGGGAAAGTTTAAGAGGCAGCAACTTCCCCACGGTCGTTTCCCTGGTCGCAATCACGGGCGATGTGCCCAGTCTTCCTGCATCGATAGCAGACGGGCCCCGATTCGGCGCATTCCCTCGCCATGTGCAGCAGCTGACATTTGAAACACCGGCCCGAGAACGGCCGCTGTCGTTGCTCGGTAGGCTTCCTCACGCCTTTCTCAGGCTGTCGTCTGTCGGAACGCGCCTCTGTCGCCGCCATCGCTATCGGCTTCCGTCCGACGTGCTGTGTCAACACGCGAGCTTGTGCTACTAGCTCGCTGAGCGCCATCTTTCTCCCGCCAGGCAACTGCTGCAATCGAATCCCTACGTCGTCGGGGAATCCATTCACAAACGCCAGCCGCGCCGCTCTGTCCAGGCCTTCTCCCGTAAACCCAGCCAGCGTGGCCAGTCTACGCACTTCCGCCGCGTACTCATCCACCTGTTCCCCCCCACCACCACCACCATCTAACAGTTCCTAGTTTAACGAAGGCAGCGTAATCGCTCTCCGTATAAGCTTCCCTCAATCTCCGTTCGATTTTCTCCGCACTTAGCCTCTCTTCCGCGTCCATTTCTAAATACAGGGTCAGGGCGCTCCCTTCCAAATATAGCGCCATGAGACTCGCCACATCACTTATTCCTTGCAGCTTGGCCACGAGCCTAATTTTTCGCATCCAAGCCATCACATCTCCTTCGCCATTAAAAGGCCTGATCACATCGCTGGCGATTCTAATCTTGGCTGCCATCGCGGCGAATTTCTACACGTGGGGCCGAAATAGCTTGTGGTGTATGCGTGCAAGTAGATGTAATCGCCTTACCTCGGTTTTCCTTTCGTCGACTGCGAGTCTGTCTTGCGGTATCCAATCCTTGAAGCTTGCCCCGACCCAAAGAACACTAGGAATAGCAGCTGCTTCTCCCAAACCTAGACCGTCGCTTAGCACGTCTCTCCTGACCACAACCCCGTTCGAAAAGGGCACGAATCCCGATCGAGGCTCCCTCTGCCCTTTTTCCTCTTCCGGTCAACCTCCCCAGTCACTGACGTCATACCACAAGACAGAATGTTAAGAACGGGAAGAAATGATGCAAAGCATTTCGTCCAACGCGCTAGCGATTCTGTCACCTCTTAAATAATAATCTTTTCTACTCTAGGCACATGACCCGAAATTTTGGGGAAGGGCGCCAGTCGATTAGATCGACTCCAGTACGCAACTGATGCTTAATTTATCGACCCCGAAAGGATGAAAGGCAAAGTAAACTTCGGCGGAATTTGAACTCAGGACGTAAAGACAGACGGAATACCACTAAGCATTTCGCCCGGCGAGCAAACGTTTCTTATTTCTTTATTGCCCACAAGGGGCTAAACATAGAGGGGACAAACAAGGACAAACAAAGGGATTAAGTCTATTACATCGATACCCAGTGCGTAACTGGTACTTAACTTATCGACCCCGAAAGGATGAAAGACAAAGTGACCTCGGCGGAATTTGAACTCAGAACGTAACGGCAGACGAAATACCTATTTCGTTATTGCCCACAAGGGGCTAAACATAGAGGGAACAAACAAGAACAGACGAACGGATTAAGTCGATTACATCGACCCCTGTGCGTAACTGGTACTTAATTTATCGACCCCGAAAGGATGAAAGGCAAAGTCGACCTCGGCGGAATTTGAACTCAGAACGTAACGGCAGACGAAATACCGCTAAGCATTTCGCCCGGCGTGCTAACGATTCTGCCAGCTCGCCGCCTTAGCTCTTAAATAATAATAAAAATGAGAATAATGATGTCACACAATCTAGGGTGGAGATAGACTTGGTTGAATAAATCCCAATACTTGTACTTTTTCCTCGAAGAATGAAAGGTAGAATTTAATTGCAATAGCAGAGACACAAGTTTATTAACAAAGAACCAGATATTGAAACTTGTAAAAAATAGTTACAAGACTTAAGATCTAAGAGGCATCACCGTCTTAGTTTGTCCTCTTTCGTCAGTTCTATTTTTGTTGAATATATGTGTGCGAAAATAATCGTTCTTGATTTTTAGAATTTTCGAATGATACTAAAAAAAATTCGAGATGAGGTTCCCTGGGCAAGGTGTTTGTTTCCTCTTAACTCATGCCATATTTATTTGAATATAAAACCTATTTACCTATGCTTATAAAGCACAGAGTTACTGGTTTTCTTTCTTCACAGTTTCCAACATGACCAAACGGACAGAATCATTCAGAAAGTTAGTTAACGGTCGCTTTCCTAAACCCGAACTACCAAAAATCTGCATAAAACATTCTGGTTCACTGCTTTACCTTGCTGACGTCTATAGTTTTTCATATTCAAACAAAGCAAAGCTACTTCAGATCTACTTCGTTGGTCAGCTACTCACGTTCATTCTTAGTTGCGAAAATTCTTTCTTCCGTTTTCACAGAGCCTTTTACAAACAAGTTGCGAGGTTCTGTTTACTGCATACATAAATCTGTTGTTGTACCCAATTCCCCCAACCTTTTCTTTAAATATATATAGATATGCTAATATTTTATGAAGGAGCATGATCTATCTATCTATCTATCTATCTATCTATCTATCTATCTCTGTGTGTGAGAGTGTGTGCGATGCTGATTCGAACACCCAACGGTATTGGGGTTTATTTCTCCGTTCAGTTTTCATTTAAGATAACAGACAAAAGAAGCATCTACTCCATCTTTTACAAGAAATCTGCTTGTAAATATTTATTCGCCTGTTCCAAATCTGCCATTCCTGCTTGTACTAAAATCGTCATGCATTAATAACGAGATAAACGCATTGAAACTTAATGTAACGGCGGGGAGAATCGACCGCTAACGTTAAAAGAATCTAAAATGAAAGGAGACAAAGGGAATGCCAAGAGTCTTTTATTTCGCTGCGATCGAAAAATAATAATAATAATAATAATAATAAGGAATGAAAAAAACAAAACAACTCTTACGATATTTGCTACTTTAGGATCTCTTTCAGAAGAGATGTTACCAATACATTTATATATGCAACAGGGTTGAGTATACAAACCAACGAATGCGTCTTCGATTCCGATATAATATTGCATACTAAACAACTACTCACTTAGAAATGTCAACAAATGCTTCAGAGTTTACACAGTAACCTATCGAATATACGATATGGAACAAACTTTATACAGACGATACTGTCACTCATTACATACAATCGTGTACGAATAGTCTGTATAAAGACAGTTAAACACCTGTCAGAATATGGAGGTCACCTTTTTATTGTTATATTTCATCAATGTTGATATTTGAAAGGAATATCGAGATTTTCGCATTATAAAAAAACGCCATTGAAAAGCTTGTAAACTTATACAAGTTTATTGGTTTCTTTCAATGTAACCATGTGGCCGTCACCTGCCACACCATGCGTGTTAAAACGGTTTATTCATTCCCGTAATTTCGGTTCTGTAGAGTAGAGTCTATTGAGGTCAGTTGCTTCTCATTCTTTCTGTACATCAGAGCCTGAATTCAGGTAAAACTCTGAATGTAAGGTATTCTTTCTCGATTTTACAGAAAGTAATTTTTGTGATACTCAACAGCTTACTTACTTACTTACTTACGCACGCGAGCACGCGTACGAGTACACACACACACATATTATCCAAAGTGTACAGTATTATAAATCCATCACGGCTGATCTTACCAATCGGTTTCATGCTAGGTGTATGACGGAGTGTACCCCGATTATTTAACCCCACGCTCATCGTATTATATACAGTAATCCCTCGACTATCGCGGGTGTTGATTTCAAAATCCCCCGCGATAAGTGAAAATCTGCGAACTAGAAAAAGTACTGTACTGTGTATTTTTTAATTATCTTTATTATTTGTATATATTTATTTTATTATTTTTATATATTTAAGCTTTTATAAACTCTCATCACACTCTTAGGAGTACCCGTATCTTCTTGTATTTTCTTTTAATATATTTTAATTAATATGTTATACAATGCAGTACTGTACTATATTTTTTATTTATTAACATTATTAATTTTTAGGCGTGAAAATTCTTATTTTATCACAAAAATAATTAAAATTTTAAGAAATATAAATACCTATTGGCCGTAGAAATCCACGAGACACTGAGGAGTTCGCGATATAAATTTACATATATTAGCTAGAAAAATCCGCGATGTACTTAGTGCGCGATAGGTGAACCGCGATGTGGCGAGTGATTACTGCAACACTACGCTCTATCGGATTGTTACCTAACACTACGTCGTACCCCTAGCGCGCGGCGAGCTTGCAGAAAGGTTAGGACGCCGGGCGAAATGCTTAGCGGTATTTCGTCTGTCTTTACGTTCTGAGTTCAAATTCTGTCGAGATCGACTTTGCTTTTCATCCTTTCGGGGTCGATAAATTAAGTACTAGTTACGCACTGGGGTCGATATAATCGACTGGCCCTCTCCCCAGAAATTTCGGGCCTTGTGCCTAGAGTAGAAAAAAATATGGAATATAACACTGTACACTGCGGATAATGTACCCACTCTATTGACAGATATACGAGTGCATCTTTTTCCTGGCTTATGATCTTTTAGACGACTTACGCGTATATATATATATATATATATATATATATATATATATATATATATATATATATATATATATATTTATATATATATATGTACACACACGTACATACATGCATACTCACATACATACATACATGCATACTCACATACATACATACATACATACATACACACACACAATTGCACTGAAGGACGACAAAGAAACATACGGAAGATTCACACACAAGACGTGGACGTGCTTTCCCTTATTAGTTATCATCCAAAGACCGTAATTTCGCGCCTTTAACGATAAGATCGTTCATTTTGGTGCCATCAACAGCAAAAAGATATTGGGAATAAGTGAGCAAGCGTTAAGGGCGGTGACGAAAACAAACAAACGACACAGGTAGTTGGTGCATATATAACTATGCACATACAAATAAGCCCTCCCGGCTATGAAACAGTATTAAAATAAGACATGTGTTATTTGTAAACAAGAAACATATTGACGGTGACTCGGAAGTTTCGGACGTTACTACCAATAATATTCTTGTTTAAGAACAATAAATTTGCACTGAACAAATTTATTATAACTGAACATTAGGCAAGTATTTTTATATGTATGTGTGCGTGTGCATGCATATCTCAAGACTTGGTTCCGCAGATTTATAATGAAATGGTTGCTGGCAGTAGATTGCCTTTCTGACTAAAGTGTGTATTATTTTTTCTGTAAGATATGGAATAATGGCTCTTCCATCCACGTGAATGATCTTTTTGGTACTAAGTACCTTAGCCAGACATCGTATTAAATCTGTGAAGTGCTAAAGACGTCTTTTTCTTCCAGTCTTTTACTATAAGAATACTTTGGCTCTATCCTTAGGTTAACATTACACTATTTCACTTAGAATCTTATGTTGGTTCTTATCCACCTCAAATTACAGAATTCTTGTATATTTATATAAAGCATCTTAGATGGGAATGGAATAGTAAATATAAAAACAGATGCTAAAGAGTGACAATTATACATATTGCAGGTATGTACAGCATTTAGTTATATATACAGTAGATTACATCCATTTGGGTATTTTCAACAGACTGTATGGAAACGAATTTGGAGAGATGTACGAAGACTACTTTGAAGAAGGAAAAAAAAATTCAACCTCATAAAAACTAATCACATCAGACTAGTTAAAGAGACAGTGATCAAAGAAATCAAACCAAAGACAATCTTACAAATTCCGAGAAATCAATGAAATAGACAGAATACATGATTCCCAAATGAAGGAAAATGTTAGGAAGAAATACTATAAATGTTTCTGAGTAATGATTAAAACGGAACTACATGCCAAAATCAAAATAACATCAACAGAGACATCAATAATACTTTGGTTGTTCAAATATCAAGTGAAAGAAATGATGTATTCATTTAGAAGTTAACTAATTAGAATGGAAGGAAAAAATACAAAAAATATCGAGTATTGGAAATGGTTCGCCCGCCCGTATGCACGCACACGCACACACACACACACAAATACACAAACCAAGACACACGCACACACACACACACAAAACAAAATAGACAGTATAAGATTATATTTACCATACTCTAAAGGAATTAGGAAGCTTCTTCAATCATAAAACTAAAATAAAATACATCCGATAGATCTAGAACAGAAAGAATACACAAATATCAAGAATACAGACAAATGAACAAAAACTCCTGTTTTTCTGTCCTTCAGTGAGGTCAAGTAATATATATATATATTAAAAAAAATAGTATAGTCTCAAGTAGTAAGACTAACAAATTATATTTATATGTTTAATACAAACATAATCATTCTGTAAAATGAAACTTAGCAGAATGTAGTCAAGTTCTTAGCAATACGACGCAGACATCAAACTGACTGTAATCTCAGATTTGTTTAAATCGCCACCAGATTTACGTTAAAACTGAGATCGTGATACTGCAAAACACAAACACAAACACACAACAATTGTTGTAGCTTAGAAGAAAATGCTTTTTAATATGCACGTGAGTAAGTTACTTTGCATACTGGTGTTAGTTTAACAACCATGTCAAGACAATTAGCAAAACGCATAGTGTGGGTATGCATGCATTATTGAAACATGCGTTTGAAACTGTAGATATAACAATAAACAGAGCTTGTATATAAATCTCTCCCTTTTTAATTGCCTAAATATCAACTGACATTGATCCTAACGGGGTTTTGTCCGTAAAATAAGGTAATAATAATTACAGAGCACGTGGTTTAAGAAAATGAGACGGATTTTAGAGGCAAATTTTCGGATCTTAATTTGCAACAACGATGGTGAAGTTTACACAAATGCGTTTGTGAAAATGTACATTGATACGTCTATTTGATAATTTATGCTTTAGAAATGCATTATGGAAAACATACATATATCGTGCCAATCGAATAATTCCTGTGGTAGAGACAAATGTATGTGATCAGACAAAAGCTAGCCATAAAAAAGAGAAATATATAACGTCCGTATTTTTAAACGAGAAGTTTTTCTGTTGATGTTAAGATAAAAATAAATCTGATCGCTAAGCTAACGATAAAGAGAAAACAAAACAGAAGAGGAGGGAGAGGGGCCATAGCTATAACCACCGGTACCGATACAAGAGACTTGTATGATGTTGAGCAAGAAATAAGCCAATAGGTTTGAATAAATTTTCCTTGGTTAATATAGTCAAAACAAAATCCCTCAGACTATGACTTTCTTACTGGCTAAAAATCTTTTGATAGGGTACAATATCTAGTTAACTAAAATAACATACGTGGCGATGATGAATATAATATAGTCACGTGTTTTGATGAACTGGCCAAAAGTGACTCGCGAAGTCATGAGCTAAGAGTTAAAATTTCCGATTGGCTAAACTAACACACCTAACAACAATGAAATTAAAATATCGTCTGCATGAGATCGCTACAAGTACATCATCTAAAATGAGTAATGAGAAGAGGGATATTCCCCCATTACTAGTCAACAGGTTGTGGATTTCAGATCTGTTAACCATCATCAGAGTTCGCTTAACACCCACTGTTGAAACGTCAATGAAATAACAATTCATAGATATACAGAAAAATGCTTCTTAGTTTACAAGTAGTTAAACTACTTCCATATAAAACATCTCAAAGAATAGTCAGAAAAAAAATCTATATAGTGTCGGCGTGAACTTAGGTATGCGCCTTCGGTTTTCATTCGACATAATAGGACATATTTTCAAACATAAAAACAACTGAATTGATGTTTCAAATTCAAATCTGCAGCAGAAGGGGAAATCTCGTCAAGTGAGGAACTTGCAATTAATTCTTCTGCTATTGGGAAAATTACACGCGCGCACATTACACATATTGACGCTAAGTATTTCGCAATGTTTCCATTTTAAGGCGGCGACCTGGCAGAAACGTTAGCACGCCGGGCGAAATGCTTAGCGGTATTTCGTCTGCCGTTACGTTCTGAGTTCAAATTCCGCCGAGGTCACTTTGTCTTTCATCCTTTCGGGGTCGATAAGTTAAGTACCAGTTACGCACTGGGGATCGATGTAATAGACTTAATCCCTTTGTTTGTCCTTGTTTGTCCCCTCTATGTTTAGCCCCTTGTGGGCAATAAAGAAATAAGAAACGTTTAACACGCCAGGCGAAATGCTTAGCGGTATTTTGTCGAGGTCGACTTTGCCTTTAAATGAAGTACCATTTTGTCGATAAATCAAGTACCAGTTGCGTACTGAGGTCGATCTAATCGACTGGCCCTCTCCCCATAAATTTCGGGCCTTGTACCTACAGTAGAAAAGAAAAGAAGGTGTTTTCATTTTTTTCCCCCATTACTGTGAAAATTAGTTGTCCGCTCACCACATAAAATCCTTCTCTGGCCATCGTAGTGTAGACTTGAATGTGAAGCGTTGTTATTATGTTGATCATAACTATGTCTACTGTGGAGGACGTCATTGGCAGAGCCAAAACTAATTTTCATTTTATTATTGCATATTATAATTTGCATATAATTCATCAATCGTCATCAGTTTATTCAAGGGAACCATTCCACTGACTACTTCAATATTGTCATCGGCACAGGACAGGGTCGAACGTCCAGCTCCTTCATGATGCAAAGTACTAGCGCAACCATTAACTTAATGTTACACTTCATTCATAGACAATCCATTGCTGCAAAGCACTCTTCTTATTTTGTGCTGAGGCTTCAATGGATGTACTCTCAGTGTAGAGAAAATGAACCACTGGACACTGTTCTACTTCGGAGTAAAGAGAAATCAGAGTGATAATGGTTAACGTAATAACAACAACGAATTGATTGACTTTTCAAGTGCAAACCTGCGCCATATTGACGTGAGATACCATTCCCCTGTCTCGTGATATGCGCATGACTAACTTTCTTGCCTAAAGGAAAGCATTAAGTACTCGGTAAATTAATTACTGACTCATCCTCGTATACAAGCGTTCATGCATATATGTGTATATATATATGCGCGCGTGAATTTATATATATGTGTGTGTGTGTATGTGTGCGTGCGTGCGTGCGTGCGTGTGTGTGTTGAAAAGGGACACACAAATTGATATGTAAAAGCAAAATAAGACAATATAGAAAATGCTAAAATAATTTTGTCATGAAAGACTGCAGATCCAATCCATCACTGGAAATGTAAAAATCTGTAAAGCTTTCCAGAAGTTTATCATTTAACTAGAAATGGGCATGTTTAGATATGTAACTATATGCATGAGAATACATACATAAAACATACAAATCTGCACATACATACATACATACATGCCCTGTTGTTGATGTTGAAATTCCAATGAAGGAACCTTGGATCTAGGTTAGAAACCGGTTCATTCTCTATTGGCAAGAAACATTGAAATAAATTCAATAATGATATGCATATATACAGTGTATGTGTGTGTGTGCGTGCGTGTGCGTGCGTGTGTGTGCGTTTGCGTTCGTGCGTATTGTCGAGTAGTACATTCCTGGTTAGAAAGTTATCGACACTTTCGCGTCGACCATTGCATTTGGCAATATTTACAACTCTTCAGGTGGTAGGAAGTGCATGGCTTCAGAGAAGTCCTCACTACGTTGTCTCTGGAGGTCAGTTGCATCTTATCTAGGTTAGTTCTTCTAATTACATTTTCTTGAACACTTTCAGTAATTTTCATAACCAGCATCATCAACTTAGTGTTTGCAGTGACATTGCAACACCAGTCATTGAGTATGACACCTTCCTGTACAATCTGATTGATTATGAGCGTAGCTAGCACACGTTCAACCTTGGTAAATATTTCCAGCGTTTCGGCAACTCTATCAGACAAACTGACTTTCCTGCATCCATATCCTTAACCTTTCCATCAATCACATTACTGTAAACTTGGATGATTGGTCTCTCTCTCTCTCTCTCTCTCTCTCACACACACACACACACACGGGCCTACTTTCAAATTGCCTTTTTATTGAGCATCGGTGAGTGCAAGTACGTTGCTGCCATCCTTAAAGCACTTTTCTAAAACATTTCTCTACCACGCTGTCTTGCAATGCAGGACATCTTACGACTCTGATCCTCATGTTGCAGGGCATGTGCAAACATCTAAATACTTGTTTATTCCGATTTAATAACATCTGATGTCTATCTTCTTTACTAGCGACTTCGTATAGCTCTGCTGTCTTCTTCCTTCAAGAATTTCAAATATCTCTTCGCTTTTATGGTATTATCTCTCCGTCACCTATCATTTGGTAGGGATCATGTACCAGCTATAGATATAATCGTTAGAAATCAGCGAGTTGCTTTGTAGAAACCTTCAGTTTTCCTTCATGTTATGAAGCTTTATTTCTTCCTTGTTTCAGTCATAATCGTTAATTAGGACTTTTCTGAATCTTACAGCTTCCCTGTCTTTTTTCTCCAAATTACTTAGTCTCTGAGTTCACATCGCACTTACGATCAAGTTACTAATCACTAATATGTGTTGAGAAATATATTGTTTACTGACGAAAGACTTAACTTTTAGGATAATCCACCAATCCTATTTCCCGTTGTGATGAGAATAAAATCTGTCTATCTGACTAGTACGATCGCCTGATTTGTCGGTGAAGAAGTGATTGGCTCGTTTCCAGAAATTTCTATTGTTGATGGAACCTTGATTCTTTTTTTTTTTTCTTCGCATTTCTCGCATACCACTTGCACGCTAGAAAAGCCATGTTGGTTTGCCCGTCATGTCCAATACAATAATTGTCGCGATAATGTAGATATTTGTGAAGTACTTGCTGCATTGAAGTCCGCACAGAGCCCCAACGATGTTTTTCTCCTGATTCTGAGCGACTGACGGACGATGGATCTGTTATCACGAGGTGATGTAACCTTTTTTCTACCTGTTCTTTGTATTGTCTTCACATCTTTTGTCTCTCTGAAGCGCTTGAGAGTCGTTTGCAACGCACATCGAGAACATTTCATCTTCTGAGCAATTTGCCTTTGAGACATTCCATCTTCATGATAAGCTACGATTTGACCTCGCTCACACTCACTCAACTCTCTTGTTTTAGGCATTTTACTGTTTATTAACTGTATCTATAACATATTCTAGCATAAAACTCTGAAATAATCAAGGAAACACAGGTTAATTTTGGACTTTGGTCTTACTCATAATTGGTTGCATATGTACAGTACAGTATAAAAGCGGTAATTGATGCTAAAGGAGGGTCAACCAGGTATTAAAACTAGTGTATATTGTGAATAATACCATAATCTACCATGTGCACAAGTTTCATTAACATTGAGGTAGCAGAAACATTGGAGTGATCTAATACTTTTGGCCAAGGCTGTATGTGTGAGTGAGTATGTATGTAATGTAAGATGTATGTATGTAATGTATGTATGTATGTATGTATGTAAGTACGCACGTACTTACATATATACTTACATACGTATGTACTTAAGTATGTATGTACTTAGGTACGTATGGTATGGGTAGCTTGCAGCTGTAGTCTCAGAATGACGCTGACACCAGACTATTAGTTAATTAGGGAGAAAATTAAAGTCAATGGCGCAAATGTGGTGGAAGGGGTAGGACAGGTGGTGCATTAGTTGGAACCAAACCATGGCTTGTATTTTGGTGTGCATTGGAGATGTAACCTAGACACAAGAAAGCAATTCTTGCAGGAACAAAAACATGATTTATATTTTGGTGTGCATTGAAGAGATAAACTAAAGACAAGAAAACAATTCTTCTTGAGTTAATGGATCACTTATATTAATTGTTGATGGTGAAAGTTAAAAAGTAAATTGGAAATTTTCATTTAGTTTTCATTAATAATAACAAACAACATCTTCCCTCAAAGAGAAAAAGTGAATAAATATTGAAGATATTGGAGGAGAGGGTAGTTGATAGGGAGATAGATAGAGAGAGAGTGTGAGAGAGAGAAAGAGAAAGTAAGAGATAAGGAGAGAGAGACAACTGGATAGGCAGAAAGAAATAGAGAGTGAATATGCATATCATTGCTGAGCTAGAATGGAGAAGAGTCTGTGAAAATAAAATTTATAGAATGAGTTTGAAATTTTATCTAGAGGCTAGAAAACATGGTTTAGGAACAAAAACATGATTTACATTTCAGTGTGCACTCAAGCGCTAAACTAGACACAAGAAGAGAATCCTTGTCTTCTCTCTCTCCCCCACCACACACACATACACACTCACAATCACACACATATGTATGTATGAATGTATGTATCTATCTATCTATCTATCTATATAAGTATATATAAAAATATATATAAAGGAGGCCACTAGGTGGACTGCTAATGTGCTAGAAGAAGATCACATGTCATGTGTCTACTAAGACCGAATAATTCTCAAATATCTATCTATATATATATATAATATATATATATATATATTTTCATGGTGGTGCACCAGCATGACCGCAGCCACTTGGCTGAAACACATAAATAAATAAATATATATATATATGTATATATATACATACATACATATATATATATATATATAGAGAGAGAGATAGATACATATGCATATATATATGTCCAACCCATGCTAGCAAGGAAATTGGATCTTAAATGATGATAATGATGATGTGTACCTGTGTATATGTGTGTATATATGTGTATATATAATATGTCTATGAGTGTGAGTGTGTACGTGTGTGTATGAATGAATGAATGAATGTATGTATTTATGTAGTGTGAGAACCATTGGGTAACTTAAAATTTCATAAAGCTCTCTTCCAAACTAAATATCAGTCTACACAACACCCAGTCATAGTCAGCTAATTCATGTGCCACTGAACACACCAACACATCTGTTAGGTGACGTTGTCCAGGAGTTTAACAATTGCAAGTAGGAATAAAATATGAAACTTTTAGTAACCTGATAAATATCCGTTTACATACCATTTGAGCATGGCCGTTGCCAGTACCACCTAACTGGCCCTCATGCCGGTGGCACGTAAAAAGCACCCACTACACTCTCTGAGTGGTTGGCGTTAGGAAGGGCATCCAGCTGTAGAAACTCTGCCAAATCAGACTAGAGCGTGATGCATTCATCTGGTTCGCCAGTCCTCAGTCAAATCGTCCAACCCATGCTAGCATGGAAAGCAGACGTTAAACGATGATGATGATGATGACCTTGAATGGATGAAAGGAAAGTCAACCTCAGTGGAATTTGAACTCAGAAAGTAAAGATGGCTGAAATACTGCCAAGCATTTTGCTTGGTGTGCTAATGGTTCTGACAGCTTGCTGCTTTAATTCAGCTTAATATCGACAAAGTTATATAACTTCTTTATTTTCAATGTTAACTGAAACAAACACAGTGAATTTCAATGGGAATATAGTAACAAAATGTTTAAAGAAGCATTGGAGTCTGGTCTTGGGTTTAAGGGCCAATTCCTCTCTTGCTTCCACTAGACCTGCAAAGGATTGTGGGAACTACCATTCCACCTGTCTAAGAAACATGCAAAAATTGAAGCAAGATTATCTACCTCAATTCTTTATGTAGGAAATATTTTTAACAATAACAATTTTGTACTATATTCAAAACAATTACTGTTTAACAAAATGTTTTGAACAATTACTATGTAATAACCCTTTCACAGTAAAATTAAATTTCATGATTATTCCAGTAATGATGCTAGATATTTACCAAAAGGTAGAATTAGTATTTTCTGAAAGTCACATTGCTTTAATAAACATATTTTTTTAAAAATTAGTTTCAAGCATAACATTCCTCCGCATAAGATAGATTGGTATGTAAAACTGCTTTTGGTACTTAAGGATAACAAAACTTGAGTAGATATTACTTTTTACTTGTTATTCTTTTATTTGTTCCAGTCATTTGACTGCAGCCATGCTGGAGCACTGCCTTTAGTCAAACAAATTGACCCAAGGACTCATTGTTTGTAAGCCTAGTACTTATTCTATCAGTATCTTTTGCTGAACTGCCAAGTTACGGGGACGTAAACTCACCAGCATTGGTTGTCAAGCGATGGTGCGGGGACAAACACAGACACGCAAACATATATATATATATATATATATATATATATATGACAGGCTTCTTTCATTTTCCGACTCCCAAATCCACTCACAAGGCTTTGGTCAGCCCAAGGCCATAGTAGAAGACACTTGCCCAAGGTGTGACACAGTGGGACTGAACCCGGGACCATGTGGTTGGTAATCAAGCTGCTTACCACACTGCACCAATATATCTGATTTCTGTAGTGAAAGGGTTAAAATATTTTGAATGATTAGTGTCTAGCAAAATATTTGAAAACAAATACTGTTTAGCAGAATATTTAAAACAAATACCATTTAAATTATCTGTTGAAGAGCCTTGCTAGAAGTATATTATTTTGTAACTGAAAGTGTGACAAAACAAAACAAAAGATCAAATTACACAAGTAGAATATTTTTCATAAAATGTGAGTGGTACTCCACCTATCTTTTTCATTTTATCTTTAAAAGATACAAAATATCAGTCTTCTGAGTTTTTTAAACATCAAATAATTTTCAAACAATCTGTGAAGTTGATTTTTTTGCAGCAAAATTTTCACAGTGATTTTTTTACTTCCTTTTTTCTTTTTTTTTGTGGCAAAAGAATATTTTAAAAATCCATAGCTTTTATTTTAATATTTTGATTGTTCTGTGACAATTCAAAATTGGTTATTGGAATGAATAGAAATATTGAGCAATTTTGGCATCCGACACAGTTTTACAAATAAACTACATTATCGCTAATGATAAGCACTATGTGTATGTGTGTGTTCTATGTGTGTGTATGTGCCTTTTTGTGTGTATGTACATGTATGCATGTTTTTGCATGTGTATGTGTATGTATATGTGTATGTGTGTTTTTGAATGTGTGTGTCTGTATATATGTGTATGTGTGTTTTTGCATGTGTGTGTATACCTGTATATGTATGTGTACGTATGTGTGCATGTGTATTTGTATGTACTACTGATGCTGCATGTGTATGTATGTGTATATGTATTTATGTGCCTCTCTGAGTAAATGTGCTTCTGTGTGTGTGTGTGTGTGTGTGTGTGTATACCTGTGCACTTATATGCATGTGTGCATGTAGATGTGCCTTTATGTGTGAATGTGTGCATGTGCATATGTCTGTATGTGTGTATGTGTCTGTAGTTGGTCATAAGATGACATTGCCATGACCACAAAAGAATTTTGATGACTTGATGGTGTTATTTGGAGATACTAAAAAATGTAAAAAGACAATTTCTGTGCAAAGCAAAACATTTTCTGGGAAACCTAAATTGACAGTATCTGTCACATTTCAAATAGTATTAGACATTGTATGTGAACTCCCAGTGACCTGTTCTATGTCACTGAATGGTATTGATACTGAAGCAGCAATTCGACAGAATGAATGATGTCATGATATTGGCTCCATGCAGATCTTAAGAGACAGAGATGCGACTTAGTGGTGGTAGCCATGTGGCCTGTCCAGACAGGCAAAATCTTAAAGTTCACTTGTAAGGTTTGTATTAGTAGGGCTTTAGCAGAGCTTTATCATATACTAGCTGATCATGCGTTGTCAATAATAATGGCTAATTGTAGTATTTTATATATAAATAAGGTACAACATAAGGTGCATAATAATCACACATATAAACATTCACGTACCTCCCTTGTACACACACACATGCATACACACATATACTCACACAGAGTTGAAATGCTGATTTTTTTTTCACCCCTTCCTTCCTTATTCATCTATCTCCTCTTCCTTTCTCTTGTTGCTATTACGTTCTCTCACTCCATCTCAGTCAGGGTTATTACTCTCACTACATCTCCTTCACCAAATTACTATTTTCTCTCCTCCTCTGTGTCCGACGTGGTTCTGGACAAATATATAAAAACACTATGCTCATTATTTTATTAGGAGATCCTTTACTTGTTTCACCCATTTAACTGTGGCCATGCTGGGGCACAGCCTTGAAGGGTTTTATTCAAGCAAATTGACCCCCAGGACTTATTTTCTGAAGCCTAGTACTTGTTCTATTGGTCTCTTTTGCTGCACCACTAGATTACAGGTATGTAAATGCATCAGCATCAGTTGTCAAAGCAATGGTGGAGGACAAACACAAACTCAAACACACACACACACACACACACACACACACATGCACACATATGACAGCCTTCTTTCAGTTTCTATCTACCAAATCCACTCAGATGGCTTTGGTAGGCCTGAGGTTATAGTAGAAGATACTTGCCTAAGGTTCCATGCAGTGGGACTGAACCTGGAATCATGTGGTTGGGAAGCTGTCATGCCTGCACTGTTGAACTATTTTGGGTTGTTACATTTACATGATCACATTGAGGAAAATGAGCAAAAAGAAAAATATGCATATTTTTAACATGTACTTAAATGCTACAGTGGCCTTAAAAATTGCATGGTGAGAATTGAGAATGATGATGATGATGATGAGGAGGAGGAGGAGGAGGAGGATGTCACTGGTGAATGTACTAATAATACTGAAACTTTCTGTGTCTGCATAAATAGATGACCAAATATAGACCAGGTTCATTCACCATGAAGTGGTGACATGTGGATGGTGGGGGTGGGGCAGAGTATTGTATAGAGATGCAGACAATATAATATTGATGACACTCTCAGTCACTTTGACATGTATGGAATTACATTATTTACATTTGACGGATATTTGTCCTCATCTTGTTTGTTACTCTCCAGCCTTCATCAGGTGTCTTGGTGAAATTTCAAACCTGGGTTCTCATTCTTAAGGTATTTTTTGATGTTGTCATTTTTATTATTGTTGTTATTATTATTATTATTATTATTGTTATTATTATTATTATTATTATTATTATTATTATTATTATTATCATCATCATTATTATTATTATTATTACTATTATTATTATTATTATTATTATTATTATTATTATTATTATTATTATTATTATTATTATTATTTTATTATTGTTATTATTATTATTATTTTATTATTGTTATCATTATTATAATAATAATAATAATAATAATTATTATTATTATTATTATTATTATTATTATTATCATTATCATTATTATTATTATTATTCAGTAGTTTTATTTTTATAACGTGCTTTCACTTCACTACCGAGCGCAGCTCTGTGCGCCTTGGGTATGTGCTGTGGTTTGCTGTGGTGCTCTTATGTTTACTGTATTGAAAGTGTTTTGTATAGAATGTGTGCAGTACCCAGTAGTGCAATTTTCTGTATGTTATATATATTTGTAAGTCCTGCTATTTTTGTTATGTATTTGTCTGAATATTTTTTTATTATACCTAAGGCACCTACTATGATAGGAATTGTTTCTGTTTTTAGATTCCACATTCGAGTTATCTCTATTTCCAGGTCTTTGTATTTTGAAAGTTTTTCCATTTCTTTTAGAGAAACGTTGTCATCTGCTAGTATTGATACATCAATTAGAAAGCATTTTTTTTCTTCATGATCTTTGACAACTATATCTGGTCTATTTGCCTTAATTTCTCTATCTGTGTGTATTGGCATATCCCAGAGTATGGTTGCTTTCTCGTTTTCTGTTACCTTTTCTGGCGTGTGTTTATACCATCTTTTTTCTGTTGTTATTCCATAATGTTGGCATAGCTTCCAATGTATATAGGTCCCAGCTCTGTCGTGTCTGTGAATATATTCCTTCTTAGCCAGGACTGGGCAGCCAGAGATAATATAATTTATTGTTTCTTGTCCATCTCCACATATTCTACAGTTACTTGTTATATTTCTTTTCATTATGTGTTTTTGGTAATTTCTGGTGGGGAGGCTTTGGTCTTGTGCAGCAATTAAAAATCCTTCAGTCTCTGCTTTGAGTCCTGAGCTTCTCAGCCATTGCTGGGATTTTTCTCTGTCTATTTCTTTCGCATTTAGTTTAGCCCAGTATTTACCATGTAGGGGCTTTTCTTGCCATCGTTTTATCATGGTCCGTTGCTGTTCTAGTTTTAGTTTGGATTTCATTTGTTTTATAGCTTTTGTTGTTTCTTCTTCTTCTTCTTCGTATTTGTTAGGTAGATTGATTTCTTGTTTGTATTTGTCAGCTTCCTTAAATACTGAAAACAGTTTTTTGTTTTGCTCGTGTTTTGTGGCTATTTGTATTAGTTTCCCTTGCTTCTGGAGTAGTATTATTATTACTATTATTATTATTATTATTATTATTATTATTATTATTATTACTATTATTATTCAGGTCACTGCCTGGAATTGAGCATAATTCCTCATCTCTTAAACATAGAACTGCAATGTATGGTACTATGTTACTGATATCTGTATCTGTTTTCAACAGAAGGCTGAACTCTGTGAAAACAACAGATGAGAAGAAATTTGCCTTCCTTTAGAGACAGGTGCTAGAAAATTTGCTGGACCCATGGTTCACTCACTGTCTCGGAGTTGTGGACTAGCTGCAAAAGGAGACAAAAGATGTTGCCAGAAAATTGTTGGAAGCCACTGAGAAAGCAAACCATTACATCTGTCTGAAAAGAGAAGATAAATGTGCAGTGATGATGGTAGGAACATTTGGCCCAGAATCACAATATCTGACTTAACAAAGCTTATACTGTTATGCAGGAATTTTGTCCCCTACATTGGTGGGTGGCCCCAGACAACACTAGCGTTAGGGTGGAAGAAACTGAAACAACTACAGAACTGTTTCACCAGATGAGACATTGACTCCTGTAATCAGAGATGGAATGCAACAGCATCCTCAGCACACATCTTCAGCACCGTAAATATATGTTTGGATTTGTATTTTTGTTTTTTTTTCCAGTGCAAAAAAAAAATAAACCCGAAGGTTTTTTTGAAAAATAATATTGCATGCTGATGCATCAGCAAAATGCACCCAGTACACTCTGTAAAGTAGTTGGTGCCATCAAGTCCGTCCGGCTGTACATATCTTGTCAAAATGGAACATACCATTAAAACATGGTTCTTTAACCCTTTTAAGAGGATGCAGTACTTCTGAATAAGAATGGACTCAGACTGGGACAACCTGTGCAACTTGTGCTAACATGAGAAGTAGATATATAATGATGTCAATGATGATGACGATGATGATGATGATGATGGTGGTGATGATTATGATGATGGTGAGGATGTTGATGAGTATATGTGAAAAGAAAAAAATGTAAAAAATAATAATATGCATATATATAAACTTATATATAGTGTGATGGGTAAATTGTCATCATTTTATATTTTTAATTTCACATATGTGCCTTGTTTGTTTTTGATTTTGTCAACTACACAGTCTAGTAGGGTCAGTTGGGCACCATCTTTGAGAAAAAGAACACCATGATGCCTTTCACTCAGCCAGAAATTTGGAAATGACATGCTGTGCTGCTTGGCATTCATGCCGGAAGCTCCAGTGTGGACATTTCAGAGTGTTTGGGCATCAATCTGAGTGTTTGCTATGTCCCCAAAACATGTGCCGAGAGTGATAGAAATCAAAAATCCAGTCAACATCATGGTGTTTAGAGTGATCACTAGTGATAGCAACATTATGTCTCCATTCATCTTCCCACATGGCCTCAGATTCAGCACAGAGGCCTACATCAAGTGACTGGAGGAGGTAGTTCTGCCCTGGGTCAAGAGAGTGACTGCTGGAAGACCCTATGTCTGGCAACAGGACTCTGCACCATACCACACAAGCAGGAGATCCCAGTCATAGCTGTCAGACAATTTTTGTGACCACAACACCTCTAACATCTGGCCACGTAACTCACCAGGCTGTAACTCCCTTGATTATTATGTGGGGGGGAACAGTTGAGTGAGAGGCCAACAAAACTCCTTGTAACACCAAAGATGAACTGAAGGCAAGGATTATGGCAGCATTCACCAACTTAAACAAGGAGACTGTCCAGAAGAGTTGCAGAAAATTCCAAAGTCGTCTAGAGGCCATGGTAGAAACCAATGGCGATTTTATTGAATAAATTTACCCAATAGTTTTTGAGATACTTTTAAGTAATTTTGGTAAGTGTATCTGTTAAAATGAGATGTCAGTGTTGTTTTCATTTTTGTGTAATTTAGATGACAGTTTATTCACATCATATATATCAAAGGAAAAAACCGCTATGGTGGGGTAGAGCTGCATAATTTAAAGCTTTGCCAAAAGAACAAAAAGATAAAAAGATAAGAAAATAGATGTTTGACAAATCAAAAGAAACTAACACACGCATATATATATACACATATGTACACACACACATGTATATACATATGTACACTCACACACACATGCACAAACACAAATACACACACACACACACACATGTATATATTCAAAAATGAAGAAATATTAAAACAAACGTTTTTGTATTGTATATAATTGTATGTTTTTTTTTTAATATATTTTAAATATCTCTTTCTGATAATTGTATCAAAATCTAGAATTGACCTATTTAAATAAAAGAGGTTTCACAAGTGCATCACCAGAAATTGTAAAATTAATCTAATCAGTGGTAACCTTATTCTTATTTTCTAACATGTAATCATATACTGAAGTGATAAGTTTTGAGCTTCAAGATCATAACATTGTAACGGTAGAATAACAGTATATTGATTGCTGACTGATTTTTAATAGCTTAGTATCAAGTCATGTGATATATGCAAGAATAATCAGTAAAACAATTAATGGGAGGTGGGGGGGGGGGGTAGAGGCGATTAGTTGTTCTGATTTTATTGTAATTTATGTGGCTGTTATTGTTATAGCAACAATGTGTGTACTACAGTAAAGCTGTATGCATTTCAGTAAAAAAACTGAGACTTATTGAAAAGCCATTCTGATAATAGGTGAAATACTACAGATGATAAATCATTTGGTGAAGGTTAACATCTAATGTATTTCCATAGTAACTATAATCGTGGGAATTTTCTATGACATCAATGAACATTAAATATCTTTTTATGGATAAACTGGTTCGGTTCTGTAGTATTCATAATATCAACGGCATTCACTCGCAAAATAGGATAATGTATAAACTGCATTTATTTGCAGTATTTAAATACATTGCTGAGTTACAATTTAAGCTGTTTAATTCTAAACTTTCACTTTAATGTAAAAACACAGTCACAAGCAAGGCTTCACTAATCAACAACAAACTATTATCTCTCCATTTCTTCTATTATTACAACAAAGGTCTTGGTCTTTCTGCTTTACTAAGCATGTACCACTAGCTAGTGAAGGCTTATGGTCTAGTGGTTAGGATGTTGCACTCATGATTACAAGATCAGGGTTTCAATTCCTGGACTGGGTGATGCATTGTGTTCTTGAGCAAAACACATCATTTCATTTTACTCCAGTCCACTCAGCTGTAAACAAGTAACCCTTTAATGGTCAGCATTCTATTCAAGGGGACGGCTGTCTCTAGTTCTAGGTCATGAGACAGTCATACCCAAGGGTAATGATGAGGATGACTACTAAGTGATAGAGTGTGGTTTAGTGGTTAAGGATGTTCAGCTGGTGATCATAAGGTTGTGTGTTCAATTCCTAAACTGGGTAATGTAATGTATCATTGAATAAGGCTGCTTCATGTTGCTCCAGTCTACTTAGCCAGGTGTTGGTGTAGCTCTCACTCTCCCTCTTCCTCTCTCTCCCTCTTCCTCTCTCTCCCTCTTCCTCTCTCTCCCTCTTCCTCTCTCTCCCTCTTCCTCTCTCTCCCTCTTCCTCTCTCTCCCTCTTCCTCTCTCTCCCTCTTCCTCTCTCTCCCTCTTCCTCTCTCTCCCTCTTCCTCTCTCTCCCTCTTCCTCTCTCTCCCTCTTCCTCTCTCTCCCTCTTCCTCTCTCTCCCTCTTCCTCTCTCTCCCTCTTCCTCTCTCTCCCTCTTCCTCTCTCTCCCTCTTCCTCTCTCTCCCCCTTCCTCTCTCTCCCTCTCCCTCTCTCTCCCTCTTCCTCTCTCTCCCTCTTCCTCTCACTCCCTTTCTCTCCATCCCTCTCCCTCTCGCTCTTTTTGTTGCATCTTAGAGAAGAGTCCCAAACATTTGATTATTCATTCAGCATGGCAGTTAATCCAGTTTTTTTTTTTTTTTTTTTGTGTCATTTAGGTGGAAGCATTGACTGTGTGGTTAAGAAGTTTGCTTCACAAACGAGTGGTTTCAGGTTCACTCTCAGAGCACAGCATCTTGGACTTCTGCTGTAACCCCTTCATTGACCAAGCCCTTTTGAGTGAGTTTAGTATATGGAAACTGTGTGGAAGCTCATCACACATGTGTGCATACACACTCATGCATACACACACAAACACATTCATACATACATTCATACATACATACAGACAGACATATACATACACACACACCAACATGCATACACACATACATACATAAATACATACATACATACATACATACATATGTACGTACACACCTATATACATACATACATACATACACACACATAAGTACATACGTACTTACATACATACACATGCACATACATACATACATACACGCATACATACATACATACATACATATATATGTACGTACATACATACATACATACATACATGCATACATACATACATACATACATACATACATACATACACACATACATACACGCATACATACATATGTAGATCGTTAGTGATTTTTTCCTCTGTCTTCCTTTTCTCTTGGACTTCCCTCTGTCTTCGGTTTCTGAAGAAGAGCCTTTGCTCAAAATGTAAAACCACCTCTCTTTCCTTCCCAGAGTGTCTGTCATTACTTTGCATGTACCACGCATTGTTGTTTTTCTTGTGATTTTTCTTAGTTTTTTTGGATTAACTACATACAGATACATATCTCTGTGTAGGTGTGTGTCTTTGTCTTTGACCTCCCCACCACCACACACACACAAACTGTTTGAAAACCAAATTTGGCTTGCTTATGTTCTCATGACTGGCACATATTCTATCAACAAAGGAGACTTTTAGACTTATGTATGGAAGGAAAACATAAGTATCAGGCTTGATATGATTGACTAAACCTTTGAAGATGGTACCTCAGCATGTTAGCAGTCCAATGACTGAAACAAGTAAAAGAATAAATGAATGAAAAAACTTAATCAGGAGAAGAGGCAGTGCTCATCAATCTTTATAGGTTTTCTTAGGCTAGGAGGGAAGGAGGGAAGAAAGAAGGAAAGATGAAGGCAGAAAGAGGAGAAGCATATTCAAACTGGAGACCAGATCTGAAAGCTTGCTACAGTGTGAACTCTACTAAAAGCACCCAATAAATACAGTTAACCTATCCTACTATGTGAAACCAAGGCAGCTAGCTGTAAGTATGGATGTATAAATATGATATTCAATATATATTTTCAAAAAGGCGGCGAGCTGGTAGAAACATTAGCACACTGGGCAAAATGCTTAGCGGTATTTCGTCTGCTGTGACGTTCTTGAGTTCAAATTCCGCCGAGGTCGACTTTGCTTTTCATCCTTTTGGGGTCGATAAATTAAGTACCAGTTGCATACTGGGGTCGATCTAATTGATTGGTTCCTTCCCCCAAAAGTTTGGGCTTTGTACCTAGAGTAGAAAAGAATATATATTTTCAATATATATTCTTATATATTCAATATATATTCTATATATTCAATATATAGCGCAGGAGTGGCTGTGTGGTAAGTAGCTTGCATACCAACCACATAGTTCTGGGTTCAGTCCCACTGCATGGTACTTTGGGCAAGTGTCATCTACTATAGCCTCAGGCCGACCAAAGCCTTGTGAGTGGATCTGGTAGATGGAAACTGAAAGAAGCCCATTGTATATATATATATATATGTCTGTGTGTGTATATGTTTGTGTGCCTGTGTTTGTCCCCCTAACATCGCTTGAGAACCGATGCTGGTGTGTTTACATCCCCATAACTTAGCGGTTCGGCAAAAGAAACCGATAGAATAAGTACTAGGCTTACAAAGAATAAGTCCTGAGGTCGATTTGCTCGACTAAAGTTGGTGCACCAGCATGGCCGCAGTCAAATAACTGAAACAAATAAAAGATAAGGTGGTGAGCTGACTGGATTGTTAACATGCTGGGCAACATACTCAGTTTTTCTTCCCATCTTTACATCCTGAGTTCAAATTCTACTGAGGTTGATGTTGTCTTTCATCCTTTCAGAGTCAATAAAGTAAGTACCAGCTGAACGCTGGGGTTAATGTAATCAATTTAACCCCATCTCTGAAGTTGCTGGCTTTGTGCCAAAATTTGAAACCAGTATATATCTTCAATTCAGTGTTCAAGCCTACCTTTATGTATGGTCATGGGTCTTGGGCAATGATTGAAAGAATACAGTCATGAATACAAAAGTCGGAAATAGGGTTTCTCTGACGGGTCTTAGGAGTAATGTTACTTCATAGAGTGTGTAGCTCAGAGAGCAATGAGGTGCTCCAATTAAAGCCACTACTTCTCTGAATTGAGATATCATAGCTCCAATACTACAGACATGTAGTAAGAATGTTCTGGGAAAGAATTACTGGACAGGAGACCAAGGAGCAGACTATAAACAAGATAATTGGATAACATACATGATCTCAGTTGGTCTCACTTAGGAATCCAACCAGTTCAATTGGAGATGGTTGCTTCAGACAAGATCCAATAGAAGGCATGCTCCCACAACTTTTGCTCAAACAAGTGGGCAAAGAAGATTATATGAGATAAATTCATAAACATTGAATGTTGAATTAAGGTTATTATTTTAAAACAAGTTTAAGAATAACACTTGGACATTTAGTTATTGGGTGAAACCATTCTGGGAATTGAGTGAAATTTATTGTGAAGATCCTGTGGACTGAGTCTTTACTATACACTGACATTGATGAATAAACCGGAAAAATTGCAATTTAATATGGTATATGTGTAGTATATAATGCAGAAAAACTACAACTGGGAATTGTCTGTGAAGAAAACAGACTTTATAGAAAGCTGAAGTAGAGATATGACAAATAAATTCATAGGCAAGACAGGTAAAAAGAACTCCATTGAAATACTTTGCTCACTGAGGAATGAAATCAACTTATCAGTTAACATTTTTTTCTGAAATTGAACTATTTCAGACTGTCAGGTATTTGTTGAAAACACCGATGATATTGATGTTTTCCGTTATAATCATGGAGCTAAAACTGACTGAGGACTTGTGTATTGACTTCATCTGGTTTAGAATAAAGAAAACAAAATTGATAGCAAATGTTTCTAAGAAATATTATAAAGATTTTTAATGTAAGTTAAATCATTGTTTAGTTTTCATACGCTAATACTGTTAATGGTTGTGAATTTAATGTTTTAGATACAACTATCCTGTTTTTATCTGTGACATTCTCGTTTCTGCTTGTCTAAAGTAACAGATTGATTTTCTGAACTATTGTGGTTATTTTAGGTGCTATCTTGATTGCACTGGGAACAGTATTACAACTCTATATCTGTGATCAAGGTATGGATGAAGCATGGTTGAGATGGCTGAGATGTCTTAGCATTTGTGTTAGAATCAAAGAATTGGATAACAATGAAGGGAATGGGAATAAAACCACATTCTTACATCTTGATTTCTGATTATTCCTCATTAATCTTTCATTGGGTTATAAGTTTATAACTTACTATCTAAAACTTCGTAACTGTGGTAAAATGTCTTGTGTCATTGTGTTACATGCAAGAGAGTATATTTCCTCCTCCTTCTCCTCCTTCCCACCTCGTTGTTGTCATTGTCAGCATTGTCATCATCATCATCATCATCATCATCATCACAATCATCATCATCATCATCACTGTTGTCATTGTTGTCATCGTCGCCACCGTCGTCGCCATTGTAGTTGTCGTCATCATCGTCGTCGTTGTCATCGTCATCATCGTCATCATCATCATCATCATCATCATCATCGCCATCATAAACTGATTCAAATTAGAGGCTGCCATATAAGAAATAAAATTAAAAAGAAAAAAAAGTGTTTCCCCTAATGATGTTACATTATGAATTAGAAACTCTGACCTTTCTGCTGAGATAAGAAAATACATATTGAAGAATTCTGAATTCCATAAAATGCCCCCCACCCTCTTGTAGACTGCAAATAATTCTTTTGTTTAAGACAAATCAATTGAGAACCAATGCAAATATTATTATCAGCGATTGAGTGAAGGTGGGTTCATTATTGGAAATTCGAGAAGGAAAGATCACGCCATAGATTTGGTAGATTGGAGACATGATGATTCATATGAGTCTGGTAAATAAGCTTGCAGATGATTCTTTGGTAAAGATGTAAAGTATTAGAGAATTTCAAACAATACACTGAAACTTTGGAAAATCACCATCATCATCATCATTATCATCATCGTCATCATCACCATCCTTGTCGTCGTTGTTATCATCATCATCATCATCATATGCACCACCACCACTATCCATCATCATCATCATCATTGTCATCATTGCCATCATCATTGTAGCATCCACTCTTCTATGCTTGCAGGAGTTGAATGGAGTTTATGGAAGCAGATTTTCCTCAGCCAGATGCTCTTCCCATTTCCAACCCTCACCTGTTTCCAAGTAGGGCATCATTTTCTTGTGACTGGATGTGTTTTGGAAGATTGGAAATGAAAGACACTGCTTGTCTTACAGTGACACTCACTTACAACTATTATGTGATGTCACACACCAAGGAGACAATGACATACACACATGAACATGCACAGGTACACACACACACACATATGTTATATGTGACAGGCTTCTCTAAGTTTCTTATTTCTTTATTGCCCACAAGGGGCTAAAGATAGAGGGGACAAACAAGGACAGACAAAGGGATTAAGTCGATTACATCGACCCCAGTGCATAACTGGTACTTAATTTATTGATGCCGAAAGGATGAAAGGCAAAGTCGACCACGGCGGAATTTGAACTCAGAATGTAATGGCAGACGAAATACCGCTAAGCATTTCACCCAGCACGCTAACGTTTCTGTCAGCTCGCCGCTCTAAGGCTTCTCTAAGTTTCTGCCTACCAAATCCATTCACAAGGCTGCAGTTGGCCTGGCACTGTAGTAGAAGATGCTTGCTGAAAGTGCCACACTGTGGGACTGAACCTGAAACCATGTGGTTGGGAATCAAACTTCTTACCACAAAGCCATGTCTACAAAATATACTAGAAAAATTAGTAAGTAAATCACAAGATATTCTTTTCTACTCTAGGCACAAGGCCTGACATTTTTGGGGAGGGGGCCAGTTGATTAGATTGACCTCAGTACGCAACTGGTATTTAATTTATTGACCCCGAGAGGGTGAAAGGCAAAAGCAAATTTGGCAGAATTTGAACTCCGAATGTAAAGACAGACGTAATACACTAAGCATTTCACCCAGCATGCTAACGATTCTGCCAGCTCACCACCTTGTAAATCACAAGATGTTGATTTGCTTATAGGCTTTTATGTGCTGGGTCAAAACTAATGAAATCCAAATTGTAAAGTTGACAAGAAGAAATGTAAATAGTTGCTCCTTTTAGTTGTTGCCTTCTCAAACTGACCTGAAGTTGTTAATTTCAGATAGAAATCGAGTTAAATAGTTAAAAAGGCATTATGCTATCCCGCAGCAAATCTGACAAACTAACAAAATACACATTGTGTATGTACAATCGATAGTGCTTACATTACTCACGCTGTTTTAAGTTCATTATTGAACTTAATCTTACATGTGCATCACCATGGCACATCATCAAATATTTTTTTATTTATAGTCATACATTGGTGGTTCTATTTGTCTCCTGTTCGATTAAGGTATGTGATGTTGAGAAGACACAAAAATGGTAAAATATCAGTATTTTGCAATCCTGAATTCAACCTGGGCAGAGTTGTGTCCCCTGTCTATGACTTTCAGGTGTTTTAACACACAGGGTTATAAGAGAATTGTCCCCAAGTGCTACCCCACAGTGAATCCAGTGAACAAACAAAACACATACATTGAGTATGTGTGATTGATAATGCTTACATCACTAATGCTGTTTTTAATTCATTAGTGAATATATTCATACGTACATACATATGTACATATATATACATATGTGTATATATATATATATATATATATATATATATATACACACACACACACACGCATACATATACATATATACACACATACACACACATACATATATATATATATAGACACAAGAGTATATAGGTGCAGGAGTAGCTGTGTGGTAAGTAGCTTGCTTACCAACTACATGGTTCCAGGTTCAGTCCCACTGCATGACACCTTGGGCAAGCGTCTTCTTTTATAACCTCGAGCTGACCAAAGCCTTGTGAGTGAATTTGGTAGACGGAAACTGAAAGAAGCCCATCGTATATTTATGTATGTATGTGTGTGTATATGTTTGCGTGTCTGTGTTTGTCCCACAACATCGCTTAAAAACCAATGCTGGTATGTTTACATCTCTACAACTTAGTGCTAGGCTTACAAAAAATAAGTCCTGGGGTTGATTTGTTCGACTAAAGGTGGTGCTCCAGCATGGCCACAGTCAAATAACTGAAACAAGTAAAAGAATAAAAGAATATATATATATATATATATATATATATATATATGACGTTGACCACTAATATATATATATATAGATATAAAAATTATCCGAAATGTACAGTATTATATATCCATCATGGCTGATCTTACCTATCGGTTTCGCACATGGAATACAATAGAGTGTTAGGTAACAATCTGATTATATAACCTTATGCTCATCAGAGTTAGCTATATAGAAGGGAATATAGTGACTGCTCTCTATTGTTGGAGGTGGATTAACACATCTAGTCTGCGGCTGCCATGAAAAAGGTATGAAACAAAAAAGGGCCAGGGGATTAGGTTAGGAGTTATGTCTCTTGGTTGGATACTCTGTAAGGTCAGTAAGAGTTATCTTGAAGTGTTTGTGGGGAAAGTGTGCATTATTAAGTGTGATGCTCCTGTGGGGATGTGTGATATGTGTAGTGGTGTCATATGCATAATTTTTTCCAGAGATGTAGCTATATATAGTTAGTTGTATTCATCGGTCTGCTTTCTATCTGTATTGTTTAAGGCCATGGGGATTTTATGTTAGCGTGTGGTATGTAATGCGTGTGTGTGGTGGCACAATGTGTGTGAAGGGGTATAAGTCGAGGGGTGTGTGTGTATATATATATATATATATATATATATATATATATATATATATATATATATGCCTCTGTCTACCCCTCCATCCTCTCTCTCCCCTTCGTAGTTTTTTCCTTAAGGTCTTCAGGTTCTGGCTATATATAAATGAGAAACCCATTCTAAATTATCTCGCTGACGTACTACGACGAAATACCCAAGATGCAGATAAGATAGAGATTTTTATTTATTTACGGCCTCAAACATCTCAATACCTTGCGCTTTAGTTTTGCCCCCTATTATTTATCTTGTTTCTCTCCATGAAATTCAATTGAATTCAGTTGTTGTCTTAAATTCATGCTTATTCATTTTCTAAGCTTCCTAAATTCATGCTACGTTATATTCTAATCACCCAGAATTCATTGCTCTTTTAAAAAATTACGATTTATGCATTGTTGTCTCTCAAATATTTAAAATCTACAATTAAGAGCCCTATCTACTCGCTGGCGGTACCTACCCACCACTACCCATTTTCCTTTATTCAAAAATTCTTATCGCTCCTTAAAATTATGGCTTTTAAGTGTTGATTTCTCAGCCCAAGAATTACAGCGTGATGTGCTGCTTGACTGGTCCCCCCCCTCTCTCTCTCTCTCTTTATATATATATATGATGATGATGATGATGATGATCTTCTCTCCCGCCATGCCTCTGTCTACCCCTCCATCCTCTCTCTCCCCTTCGTAGTTTTTCCTTAAGGTCTTCAGGTTCTGGCTATATATAAATGAGAAACCCATTCTAAATTATCTCGCTGACGTACTACGACGAAATACCCAAGATGCAGATAAGATAGAGATTTTTATTTATTTACGGCCTCAAACATCTCAATACCTTGCGCTTTAGTTTTGCCCCCTATTATTTATCTTGTTTCTCTCCATGAAATTCAATTGAATTCAGTTGTTGTCTTAAATTCATGCTTATTCATTTTCTAAGCTTCCTAAATTCATGCTACGTTATATTCTAATCACCCAGAATTCATTGCTCTTTTAAAAAAATTACGATTTATGCATTGTTGTCTCTCAAATATTTAAAATCTACAATTAAGAGCCCTATCTACTCGCTGGCGGTAACCCGCCCTCCCACCCCCTCCACCTGAAGTTCATTCCTCTGTCATCCCACCCCCTCCACCGGAAGTTCATTCCTCTGTCATCCCACCCCCTCCACCGGAAGTTCATTCCTCTGTCATCCCACCCCCTCCACCGGAAGTTCATTCCTCTGTCATCCCACCCCCTCCACCGGAAGTTCATTCCTCTGTCATCCCACCCCCTCCACCGGAAGTTCATTCCTCTGCCATCCCACCCCTCCACCGGAAGTTCATTTCTCTGTCATCCCGCCCCCTCCACCGGAAGTTCATTCCTCTGTCATCCCACCCCTCCACCGGAAGTTCATTCCTCTGTCATCCCACCCCCTCCACCGGAAGTTCATTCCTCTGTCATCCCACCCCCTCCACCGGAAGTTCATTCCTCTGTCATCCCACCCCCTCCACCGGAAGTTCATCCCTCTGTCATCCCACCCCCTCCACCGGAAGTTCATTCCTCTGTCATCCCACCCCCTCCACCGGAAGTTCATTCCTCTGCCATCCCACCCCCTGCACCGGAAGTTCATTTCTCTGTCATCCCGCCCCCTCCACCGGAAGTTCATTCCTCTGTCATCCCACCCCCTCCACCGGAAGTTCATTCCTCTGTCATCCCACCCCCTCCACCGGAAGTTCATTCCTCTGTCATCCCACCCCCTCCACCGGAAGTTCATTCCTCTGTCATCCCGCCCCCTCCACCGGAAGTTCATCCCTCTGTCATCCTGTCAACCTCGGCTGTCTCCCGGAACCCATCTAGTGGCCTTGGCCATCCTCTCCCCTACCTTTGGGTAGCGCATTAAGGTTGAGAAATGTTTGCAGGTTGTAGGTACTGTTTTGCTTATGAATTCTTCCAATTGCAAGTTTTCTTTTCAGGTACACGACACTGCTTTTCCCCTTCCCAGGCTACAGGCCCACACCCCCAACACCCATATTGTTAGGATTGGCACTCTCAACGTCGGCACGCTGAAAGGTAGATCTGGTGAAATTGTTGAGATGCTTGAACGGAGATGCGTAGATATGTGCTGCATCCAGGAAGTAAGATGGAGAGGAGGTTCTGCAAGGTTCCTCACAGGCAAAGAACACAGGTACAAGATTTTCTGGGCAGGGAACACTGACGGGGTCGGGGGCGTAGGAATACTTCTAGCGGAGAAATGGGTGGATAAGGTAATCGAGGTCGTTAGAGTAAGTGACAGAGTACTTAAGATCAGACTAGTGCTTCATCATAGATTAGCTACTGTCATCTCAGCCTATGCACCTCAACCTGGGCTACCAGATGGTCTGAAAGACCAATTCTATGACACCCTCTTGCAAACTACCTCGTCGACGAGTGACAGGGACCTTCTCTTTGTGGCTGGAGACTTCAACGGGCATGTCGGACGTCGTGCTGGGGGCTTCCATGGCATACATGGAGGCTATGGCTTCGGTTCCCGCAACGAGGAGGGAACCAGACTGCTGGAGTTCTGTGATGCAACCAATCTTATGGTCTGCAATACCAACTTCAGGAAACCTGCCAGTCACCTAGTCACCTACCGCTCCGGCAGACACTCTAGCCAAATCGACTACATCCTCGCCAGAAATAGGGAAAGAGGGCGGCTTATAAATGCCAAAACCTACCCTGGCGAAGAATGTACCCCACAACATAGATTAGTAGTTAGCGACTTTGGGATCAAGGCAAAATGGGTGCCCAGAATTAGACAGGCTTGGAGAAGAAGGGTGTGGAAGCTTAAAGACCCTGCAAACGGACAGAGACTTAGAGACAAGTTACTTGAAGCATTTAACGAAATAGAAGGGGATATAGCATCATACAACGTGGAAGACAATTGGAGATTTCTGCGGGACAACCTGTTGAAAGCCACCGACCAGATTTGTGGGTGGTGTAAGGTCCCCTCCCAACCCAGAGTAACGTGGTGGTGGAACAAGGAGGTAGACAGGGCTATTAGACAAAAGAAACAAGCTTGGAAGGACTGGAAGAACGGTGGTAGCAGGGAATTGTACCAATGTGCCAGAAGGGAGGCTAGGCGACAGGTTTATTTAGCCAGAGGGGAAGCAGATAAGGAAAGATTTGCCAATGTTCTGCGCCGTGAGGACCAAAGACTCGAGGTATTTCGTGTTGCAAGACAGTGTAGGAGAGAGAATAGTGATGTTGTAGGAGAGAAATGTGTTCGCATGGATGATGGTACGCTTGCATTAAATGAGGATGCAAAGAAAGAGGTCTGGAGATGCCACTACGATAGATTGCTTAATAAAGAGAATGAATGGGAGAAAGAGAGCCTGCCTTATGTCGACCCAATAGAGGGACCAGCTATCCGAGTTGATAGTACCAGGGTAGATAAAGCAATTAAGAGTATGAAGACCGGGAAAGCCCCCGGCCCATCAGGAATCACTGCAGAGATGCTCAAAATATCTGGCAGTGTTGGCTATAGCCTAGTCACCCGTATTACGAACCAGGTGATACACGAAGGAGTCATACCCTATGACTGGTGTAGCAGCATCATAGTCAACTGCTACAAAGGTAAAGGGGACGCTTTAGATACAAATAATTACAGAGGCATCAAGCTGTTAGATCAGGTTATGAAAGTTACAGAGAGGGTCATAGCCCAACTAATTAGGGAGCGAATCAATTTAGATGAGATGCAGTTTGGGTTCGTGCCAGGTAAAAGCCCTACTGATGCCTTATTTCTAGTGAGACAGTTGCAAGAGAAATACCTAGCCAAGGATAAACCTCTGTACCTGGCTTTCGTTGACATGGAGAAAGCCTTTGACAGGGTCCCCCGATCCCTTATCTGGTGGTCAATGAGGAAACTTGGGATAGAAGAATGGCTAGTGAGAGCTGTGCGAGCCATGTACAGAGATGCGGCCAGTAAGGTGAGGGTTGGAAATGAGTACAGCAATGAATTCCGGGTAGAGGTAGGGGTCCACCAAGGTTCCGTCCTCAGCCCCCTATTATTTACCATAGTCCTCCAGGCAATCACAGAGGAGTTCAAGACAGGTTGCCCCTGGGAGCTCCTCTATGCTGATGACCTTGCCCTAATTGCGGAGTCACTATCAGAACTAGAGGAGAAGTTTCAGGTGTGGAAGCAAGGTCTAGAATTGAAGGGCCTTAGAGTCAACCTAGCTAAAACCAAAATCCTAATAAGTAGGAAGGTAGATAAAACACAAACCCCTTCAGGTAGATGGCCCTGCTCAGTATGTAGAAAAGGAGTAGGTAGTAACTCTATAAGATGTACCCGGTGCAAGCTATGGACACATAAGAGGTGCAGCAACATCAAAGGCAGGTTAACTAGCAAGTTAGTTTTTGTTTGTGGCAGATGTTCAGGTGCAATAAAGACTGCAAACAAACAGGAAACAACTTCTATCTCATTCCAGGGTGAAAAACTAGAGGTAGTCGATAGCTTCCGCTATCTGGGCGACCAAGTTAGTAGTGGGGGTGGGTGCGCTGAAAGTGTAGCTGCTAGAATAAGAATAGCCTGGGCAAAGTTTAGAGAGCTCTTACCCCTGCTGGCGACAAAGGGACTCTCACTCAGAGTAAAAGGCAGACTGTATGACGCATGCGTACGAACAACCATGCTACATGGCAGTGAAACATGGGCTGTAACTGCTGAGGACATACGTAAGCTCGCAAGGAATGAAGCCAGTATGCTCCGTTGGATGTGTAATGTCAATGTGAATACCCGTCAGAGTGTAAGTATCTTGAGAGAAAAGCTGAACATTAGAAGCATCAGTTGTGGCGTGCAAGAGAGACGATTGCGCTGGTATGGACATGTGGTGAGAATGGAGGAGGATAGCTGCGTGAAAAAGTGCCACACCCTAACAGTTGAGGGAACCCGTGGAAGAGGTAGGCCCAGGAAGACCTGGGCTGAGGTGGTGAGGCAAGACCTTCGTACATTGGGCCTCACCGAGGCGATGACTACGGACCGAGACCTTTGGAAATGGGCTGTGCGTGAGAAGACCCGGCAAGCCAAGTAAGATCGTTGCCAGTGCCCCTGGACTGGTTCTTGTGCGGGTGGCACATGAGATGCACCATTTTGAGCGTGGCCGTTGCCAGTACCGCCTGACTGGCTCCTGTAGGATTTTCGAGCGAGATCGTTGCCAGTGCCCCTGGACTGGCTTGTGCGGGTGGCACATAAAAGACACCATTTCGAGCGTGGCCGTTTTCGTGCGGGTGACACGTAAAAGCACCCACTACACTCTCTGAGTGGTTGGCGTTAGGAAGGGCATCCAGCTGTAGAAACTCTGCCAAATCAGACTGGAGCCTGGTGTTGCCATCCGGTTTCACCAGTCCTCAGTCAAATCGTCCAACCCATGCTAGCATGGAAAGCGGACGTTAAACGATGATGATGATGATGATATATAGATTAAGCAGAAAATGGAGAAATCTTGATCAACAACAATTGACTAACATCGATTATTATTTTTTAATACAAAACTTTATCCCATCTAACAGCCGTTTCTGCTTCCAATGTCCTTCACTGTTGCCATTGAAAATTCTGAGAATAATATTTGTCATATTTTGTAACACATCCAATCTGGAACATGGAGCTTCATCAGAGTGGGGAAAAATACATAAAAGAAAAGAAAATAAACGAGGAAGAGGTTCGAGAAGAAGAATGAAGGCTTAATATATATATAAATCATATCATTTTGCAGTGTAACGCTACAGGACATTGAGTAAATGACTAAACTAGAAATATTAATTGGTGGGTTAATCTTTCTTTAGGGGTAACAGGGTGTCTTTCTTTCCTCTCCCAGGTTTTGCTGGTTTCAATTGTCATTGATACTTCTGTAACTTTGCTTTTTACTAAGTAGGGTTGCCGGCCCTACACAAACCTATTTTTCCTTCTGGAAAGAGGTGGTCCATATTAGTCTGACATCTATTTTTTGATCTGTTTAAGATGGAAGGCCCCCATCAGGAGCTTGCACTCAACTGACATTTCTCTTGAGGTCATTGAAGCACACATGCCATAACTGGAATTTTTGGTGATTACTAAAATAAAGTCATCCAAAGTGTCAAGTCCTAAACCAGGTAATGGATTAAGTGTACCACTCAAGTATACCCTGGCAAAATTTGAACTCAGAATTCAAAGAACTGGAACATATCCAGTGATTTTACAGTTTGACTAATCAAACACTGGATTGATTTGTTTATTTAATCCTGAAGAGATAAATAAGTTGACTCCAGCAAGATTTGAACTCAGGATGCAAAGAGCTGGAATATATACTGAAAGGCCTTTGACTCAATATTTGAACAGTTCTACCAATTCATCATACCAGTTTGGTATGTTTTAGCAACCTTGAAAGGATAAATAACAGAGTTGACCTCAATAGGATTTGAACTCATATCGTAGAGATTCAGGTGAAATACTGTGAGGTATTGTATCTGACACTCCAGCAGCTTTTAAACCTGACTCTTTACAATACTTTTTATTTATTTACACAGTGTGTATCTCCTTTAGGTAGCAGGAAATATTATATTAATTTAGTGACTACTATATTGTTTTCATATGCTAATGTTATTAATAATTTTCATATATAGATTTCTGAACATATGTTTATATCTTGTTGGTCAATTGAGTATGGGAAGAAGGCTATATTTTTTTCTTTTCATATGTTAATTTGTTTGTGATTAAAACATGGAGCTGCGTTTAAATGTGTAAATGCATAAAATTAAATTTGTTTATATTAATTTCTGTTTATAACAGACACACTACTCTTTTATGCTTTTACTTGTTTCAGTCATTGGGCCGCTGTGACCATACTGGAGCACCATTTTGCAAGGCTTAGATGACCAAATTGACTCTAGCATTTATTTTAACTTTAGTACTTATTTTATTTGGCTCATTAGTTGAACCACTAAGTTACAAGGATGTAAACAAAGCAACACTTGTTGTCAAGTGGTGGCAGGGACAAACACAAAACTGAAGAGGGGCACATATATATACACATGTATACAAGCAAACACAAACACATACGTACACATTCACACACACACACACACACACACACACGACAAGCTTCTCAGTTTCATCTACAAAATTCATTCACAAGGCATTAGTTTGACCAGTGCTTCTCAAACTATCTGATGTGGCGTACTGGCACCTTTTTGTTTTTTCCAATGTGCCAGGGACCGGTAATATTTCTTAGTAATATTAATTTATACTGGACACAATATATATAATGGATATAATAAAAGTTGACAAATTTTTTTCATCTTATATTTATTTTGTAAACAAATAATACAATATTACATAAGAATTTTATAAGCATTTTATGATATTTCTTTCTTTTCTGGTAACTCACCACATACTAGCAGCCAATGGCTCATGGACTGGCACCGGTCCATGGACCACCACTTTGAGTAGCACCGGATTAGACCATTACTATAATAGAAGACAGTTACACAGGAGCTGCATTGTGGGAGCAGACCTGAAACCACATGGTTCCAAAGCAAGCTTCTTACTCACACAGCCATACTTGTGCCTGCCAATGAAATGAAAAAAAAAGGTTTTCTTTCAGTAAACATTCATAAATTCATAAAATTCAGGGAATATTGGAAAGTAAATAAGTAACAAAAGTTATCTACATAATTACACTGCTTCTCATTGAGATTAATTTACATATTCTTTAATAATATGAAAAGACCAAATGCCATAATTATAAAAAAATATGGAGGTTAAGTAGCTTGATTTTTGTAGATATCTGAAGTTCTAGGCTGCTTATATGTTAGTATAAGTCATTTAGGATTAGCTATTATTACTTTCAGCTTTTAGGGAGAGGGTAAGTTGATAACATCAGCCCCAATGCTCAGCTGTTACCTATTATATCGATCCTGAAAGGATGAAAGGCAAAGTTGACTTTGGTGGAATTTGAGCTCAGAACATAAAGACAGACAAAATGTTGCAAAGCATTTTGCCTGGTATGCTAACGATTCTGCCAACTCACCGCTTTAAAGGTTAACTATTATTAACTGACATTTCAAAACATTGTCCACTTGACAGAGCTTTTGAGAGTAGCTTATTATCTCCAGGTATTCCAGTTTTGATGGCTCTGTTTTAGTTTATTTTTCTCTGTTTTGATACAAGCATGGCTATAGATGCAGGCATAGCAATGTCGACAAACACAGGCACACAAACATATACATACACATACACATATATATACATATATACGACGGGCTTCTTTCAGTTTCTGTCTACCAAATCCACTCACAGGGCTTTGGTCGGCCTGAGGCTATAATAGAAGACACTTGCATATATGTATGCATATAACAGCATGTGCATGTGTATGTATATATGTGTGTATGTTTGTATCCATTTGTCTTTATGTCATGTGAGAGTTATGTGAAGGCACATGGCTCAGTGTTTAGAACATCGGGTTCACAATCATGATGTAGTGAGTTCGATTCCTGGACCAGGTTGTGTGTTGTGTTCTTGAGCAAGACACTTTATTTCACATTGCTTCAGTTCAGTCAGCTGTAGAAATGAGTTGCAACATCATTGGTACCAAGCTGTATCAGCCTTTGGAAAGCATCAGCGGTATGGAGGGGGAAGCTGGTATGCTTGGGCGACTGCTGGTCTTCCATTAACAACCTTGCTCAGACTTGTGCCTCAGAGGGAAACTTTCTAGGTGCAACCCCATGGTCATTCATGACTGAAGGAGGTCTTTACCCTTTACCCTTTGAGTTGTAAACAAGCAAACCATTATACAAGTGGTGATCTTCATTTTCAGACTTCCATGAAAACATGTCTTGTCATGGGGAAATATTACCTTCCTGGGGACAAGGTTCAGGTTAAAGATAAGAAGAGGCACCAAGCCATAAGAAATCTGCCTCAATGAATTCCATCCAAGCCCATGAAGCATAGAAATGTGGACATTAGAATGATGATGATGACGATGTACTTAGGACTGCATTACCTAATGTATTATTCTTGACTTCTTAAATATAGTAGAGTATCAGAAGAGAAAAGTTTGGGTGCCATTTCTGGTAGTCTGGGCAACCATGTAGGTGTCTTCCTCATTAGTTGTACCTATTTTGTGTCGCTATTGACAGTGTTTGAGTACTTGGGTTGTAATACTTCAAGGCCTTTTGAGTTAAAATATTACACAACAAAATGTTTCTCAGGTGAAGAATTTCTTTTAGCTTTGGAGCAGTTGGTTTTCCTGTGCAAATCAATTTAACATTCTGAATAAGTAAACAGTTTTCACAAGTAGTCACGTAACCACTGCAATTTAGAGGAACCAAACTTGACGTTCTTTTCACTTTCAGACAAGACTGTAAGTTCTTCTGACTGTAGATGTACACACATACATGCACACACATGTGTATGCACACGCACACGCACACGCGCACACACACACACGCATACACACAGACACACAGACACACCCACCCACCCACAGCTACCCACACACAAAACAACACACATTTATATATATAAATATACTCACAAATACCTACATACGCACATATAGATACATGCATGTGTGCATGCATACATATATATAGATACCTGCATACTCATACACACACACACATAAGTGCATGCATACATAGTTGCATATACACACATAAATACATATCTATACATTTACACTTACATACCTGCATGCTTACACATGCACATATTTACACACATGCATACAAATTGGTGAACTAATGAGAAATCTTCAGTTACTACACCTGAACTATAACACAATATATTTTATATCTGTAATTTTTTTGGGTACGTGGTTATATAGCAAACTGCTTGAGACCCAAATTTTCAGAAGCTGGGAATGACAAAATCAGGAAGAACATGAGTAATAAGAAAATTATTATTACAATCCATTAAAATAAATGCAAAAACATGTAAAACATTCCTGAATTAACCTGTAATATGTGCATGATTACATATAAAAGTGCATAAACATTAATGTTCACATACATGAGTTGAAACTTACAGATTCCCACATGCAAAGGAATGCATGCAGCCTTTCTTGAATTCGTGACCCCTTTGCACCATGTCACACCCCAAAGGCCATGCTTTTGCAATCCAAAAGCAAGAGATAGCTACAAAATAATTAATGAACAAACAGAACAGTAAAGCCCTTAAACTCCCAAGATGCATCTGCAAATGCCAATTATGTCACTCTTCTGTGGAAGACATAAAATGAAATCAGCAGCTGCTAAAAAATATCATGGTGGTTCCTACTTCCCACTGTGACATGATTTTCATGCTAAATCTACATACAATGCCAGCTGCAGAAAAGCCTGCTCTGGGTTAAATATAAGCAACATTTCTGCTGTCAAATACATATCAACAAAAGGAATATTAATAGAATGTTCCTATCAAAACTTCTACCAAGTGCAAACAGGCCTGATATTGTCATTTGGGATTGAAAAGAAAAGTTATGTTCAGCGATACAAGTTAGCTACTCTGCAGATGTGAACATCTGTACCAAAATCAGCAAGAAGGAGAATATTTAAGGACAAATACTTCACACCCTGCAGCTCCCCAATCCTGATGATAAATTCTCATTTATCACAATAATCATTGGTGCAAAAAATCTTGTGTTTCAAGCATCTCAGTGTCAAGGTTTGTGCTCTGTCAGCAGATATGCCAGATGCTGCAGTGACTCTCATGTAGAAATAGTTGAGATGCCTTTTATTAACAGTTCACAACTCACAAGTATAAAGAAGTTTTGAGAGAGAACAACTGCACAGTAGACCTTCAACTTATAGATGAGGGTAATTCCTTTACAACCTACCATTTATTAGTATATGTTTTATGAGTCACAATGCCTTAAATATACATACAATAAAATCAAAAGCATGACATAACAATGTATCATACATAGGGTGAGACAACACATTGTTATACAAAAAAACAAGTGGATTAATAGCATTATATAATGAATATATAAAAAATTGACATAAATATGATTAAAATGTGCAATAATTAAAACAAGTTATGAATGTAAAAAAATAACGAAAAAATGTAAACATTTAAAGTTACCTACCTACATGGGTGAATATGCATCAGCTAAGTTGGCCCAGAATACCTCACAACACTGGTACCCCACAACACTGGTACCCCCACATTACTGGTTTTCCAATAAGTTTCAAAATTGTTATAATCCAAAGTTACCTGTGAGTATCTTTGGTGTTCATCTAGAAAAACAATCCCTCATCCTATACAAAATTGTACTGAAGTTCATAAAATGGTGGTATAATTGATAGTTGTATAAACTGCTATATTGGTTGGATAGCAGTCTATCATTTGATTAGTTCATAAAATTGAGGTACAACTGTTCCTCAATCAAAACATTGTTATTCCCTTTATCTTTCCCCACTTTACTGATGCTATCAGCTTCTTATACTTTTTGCTTACCTTGCCTAGGAGTATTTTGTGCCTTTATTCTTTAGGTACTCCTTCTTTACTTGCCCTTCCTACTGTGTTAAACAGTCTTCCACTCCTGCTTGCTTTCCATCTCTTCCTTACCATAAGATGATGTAATAGCATTACTGGTTTATGACTGGGGAAGGAATCCTTTGGTTTTTCTGGAACTAAGAATGAGGCAATGCTCCTTGATGCTCCAGGCACTGCACCCTATAGTGCTCTGGGAATGGTCACCTTGGCAACATACATTTCTTATTTTGTTTTAGCTTTAACAGTTCTTCAGGGAAGAAAAATCTAAATGACTTGACTGTTACATGTTTTATGGTCTGTCTTTTGGGGTCATGAGAATTTGTGTGTCAGTAGAAATTTCACCCAACTGTATATCATCAAAAATCATATCAATATTGATCACCTGCTCATTTTGAGTGAAGAATATAACTGTGAGCCAGAGGTCAGTGCCTCACTGATGACTTTTGTGGCAACTTATATGTTCTTTCATTTCTGTGGGATTTATCTGCAGGTGGATGTCAGACATATGAAATAAGACTATCTCTTTTACCTTAAAAACAACACATATTGTGCCATACCCCTTCCTTACCTGATGTAGATCAGGTTCCATGAATTTGGGTGGCCAAGTTGTTCTTTATAGGGTACAAAGAAATTTGAGCAATCAACTATTTTTTTCTCTCAAACCTGCATGATAACTTCAGGTAAAATGCACCTGTTTTTGTTATACAAAGCTACTATGCAGTTTGTTTCTTTTTTTAAAAATTTTTTAGATATTCCATGTTTGTAGCTAATCTCTCAGAAGTTATTGTTTTAAAAGACAAAACTGATCCTTCACCCAAATTTCCGTTTTGTTCAATTGACAAAGTGTATATGTACACACACACACACACACACACACACACACACACACACACACACACACACACACACACACACACACACTTGTGTTGTTTGTTATTTGCCTTTTTGCATCAAATATTTAAGTCACTGTTATTACTGTTATCTGCCTTATCTGCCACAGCTATCTATTTTCTCTGTGTATCTGTTTGTTCAGTGTTGTTAGATTTCTTATTTGTTATCCTTCTTTTTTTTAAAAAAAAAAGATTTCTGCTAATATTTTTGTTTTTGTTTTTTCTTTTCGCGGCTGGGTGGCAAATTTGTTTATATTGTCACTACCACTACTGTGATGAGCATCGCTTCCTACTACCCTACAATGAAGCATAGCTAAGTGAAAAAAAAACTTTAAGAAGTGTTCCAATATGTGTTTTTTGCTTAAACATGGTAGAAAAGGAAATGAAAAGAAGCTTCTCACTATTCTTTGTAATAATTTGAGCGAGATCGTTGCCGGTGCCCCTGAACTGTCTCTTGTGTGGGGTTGTCGTAGGAATGTGACACATAAATAAGAATCCAATCTTTGAAAAAATTGACACGATATAATCCATGAACAGAAGAACAAAATCAACTTATCAAAAAAAGAAACAACAACAATGACATGATAGTAATAATAATAATAATAATAATAATAATAATAATAATAATAATAATAATAATAATAATGATAGTAATAATAATAATAATAATAATAATAATAATACTAATAATAATAATAATAATAATAATAGCAGCAACAATAATAATAATAATCTTTTTCTTTATAATAATAACAATAAAAATAATAATGATAATGATAATAATAATAATAATAATCCTTTTTCTTTATAATAATAATAATAATTATAATAATAATAAATACCTGATGCAATACCAGCTCTCATGGCTTCTCATCCTAACTGATTGGAAGTGTTATCATGTACATTGTTTTTTCTTGGTATAAAAGAAGGGCTACAGCAAATATTCTGCTCAATAACATGGATTTGCTTGCCAGAACTTATTCAGTGAGTGCTGGACTCAAGAGGAAAGTGTCCATCCCCAGTAATTTTCAGCCTCATCCACTTCAAAAGAATTTTTTTTTTCAAACTCAATGCCTATTCTATCTGTTTAAAAGAGAGTAATGAAGCAATTCCCATGGTGGAATTGGTCAATAGCTAGATTCGTCCTACACTCTGTAGCAACTGTTTGACACAATCTACAAGTCAGAAATACTCAGATTCTGAAAGTGGCCATGCAAAATATTTTCATTGTTTTGTACACATTTCAATACAGTTACATCTGATGATGCTTCTAGGCCAATAGAGTTAATCTTGACCGGCTTGTGCCATTAAGTTAATACTGCCAACCTAACAGTAACTTCAATAAGTTGTCAATAGTAGCTCTTCACCTGAAAGTTTTCTAGAACAAACTGTCCATATAAGCTCCTGTCTTTAGAGACAATCAAGCTTGTAACATCTTTGCCAAAGGGTGTAGATCACTTGATGGCCTGAAATGTCACAAATCAATTGATTTACCTGAGAACAAAGAATGGCCATCATGTATATAAGCAAAATTTAGGTTAGTTAAAATATGTTTGTGACATATTTCAACTGCTAAAAGGTGAATACAGTGCAGTAACCATGGAGAAAATATCTCTCTTATGGTAAAAGGTGTGAAAACACCCAGTGTGTTTAGTGTTGCCTGGGATTCCTGATAGATGGCAACACTGAACAGATCAGGTGTTTTCACACCTTTTACCATAAGGGAGATATTTTCTCATTGGTAACTGCACTGCATTTGCCTTTTAGCAGTTTAAATGTGTCACAAATATATTTTAACTTACCTAAATTTTGCATATATATGTATCGAATTTGAAATTGAAAGCGAAACTAAACCAAATTCGATGAGTGGCACCTGTGCCAGTGGAGCGCTAACAGCACCATCCATACGGGATCACAGCCAGAGCAGTGGGCTGGCTTACATGCTGGTGGCACATAAAAATTTGAGAGTGATTGTTACCAGCGTTGCCTTCCTGGCACTTGTGCTGGTGGCTTGTGAACAAAGCATTCAAGCAAGATTGTTGCCAGTGCTGCTGGACTGACTCCTGTGCAGGTGGCACGTAAAAGCACCCACTACACTCTTGGAGTGGTTGGCATTAGGAAGGGCATCCTCCAGCTGTAGAAACTCTGCCAGATCAGATTGTAGCCTGGTGCAGCCTTCTGACTTGCCAGTCCTCAGTCAAATCGTCCAACCCATGCTAGCATGGAAAGCGGACGTAAAACGATGATGATGATGATGATGATGATGATGATGATGATATATATATACATTTGGCATGTTTTCTATGGCTGGATGCCCTTCCTAATGTCAACCACTTTACAGAGTGTGTTGGGTGTTTTTACATGGTGCACTGCATGGGTGCTTTTACGTGGCACCACACATGCACGTTTATGTGACACTGCACAGGCACTCTTTCGTGGAATCACATGGGTGCTTTTATATGCCACTGCCTGAATTTTTGGGGGATGGCACAAATCTCTTAAATTGACTCCAGTACTAAAAACTGGCACTTATTATATCAACCCTGAAAGAATGGAAGTTGAAAGGATAAAAGGATGGAAGTTATCCCTGGCAGAATTTGAACTCAGAATGTGAAGATGAACAAAATGCAGGTAAGCATTTTGCCTAGTATGAGTGCTTTTTATGTGGCACTGGCATAGGATTCTTGCAGGTCAATCTTCTCCACCAAGGCACTGGTTTTGACTCTTCTGCTGTGGAGTATGGGTCTTCTATAGTACAGCAAAGCACCAGGCATCTCAGTCTTTCTGCTAACCATTGGCAAGTATTTTTAGCTGCACAATGGCATACATCCATGAGATGCAAATCTCACCTGATACTCTCTGAGTGCTACTCACTAGATTTGCCTCTATGGCTTGGAGCATAGCCATGGAATCCATGGTTTTAGGCCTACCTAAACATGCCTGATTGTCAAGGTTCTTGCAACCTAAGCAAAAGTTTTTGAACCATCTGGTTACTGTACTATCATCAACTGCATCTTCACCTCTTGCACAACATGTTCTTGGCTACTTCTACAGCATTATGGCCAAGTTCGAACGCATAAAGCATAACTTCCTGAATTAGATTACATTCCAAGTCTATTTGTGCAGCTTTCAAATCACATACGAAGTGAAGCAATGCCTGATGTGTCAGCGCACTAACCACCATGATATAACCTACCCCAGCAGGTACCCTGCATGGATTCAACTGCTTCAGTCATGTGACATACACACACATATACAAATATTGCAAAACCTTTGACTTGCCTCAATACACACACACACACACACACACACATGTATTACAACAAAATTTTATATAAAGTTACCCAAGGCTTCACATCCACAATACCAAAGCCTTGTGTGTGTACACACACACACACACACACACACACAAACATAATACTTACATACACACATATACATATATAGACACATACATACATACATACATATGCATACATATACGAATACATATACATATGTGTGTGCATATAATTTTTCTTTACCTTGTTATTTGCATGCTACATCTACCCAGTTATAGTTAGTTGTATGACATATTTCAGAAATTCTCACAGACCATTGAAAGGTGTTCTGAAAAGAAAAGAGTTTCTCACACCCTTTTTCCATAGTTTTATATGCTTCCACATATAATGCTATGGTAGTTAAATGTTTAAAAGAAAACCATATATGAATGATATATTACATAGACATGTAAACATGGTAAGAATGAAGTTGTAGTGTTACTTTCTTTCTCAAGAAAATTTATGCTATAAATGTAGTTGTATAAATGTAATTGTATACCTTTGTATGAATGTATATTGTATCTTTCAGTTACAGGTACAATTCTTACAGCAAGCTTTTGCATAGTTTTCATCTACCCCATTTCATGCACAAGATATAAATTAGTCTTAAAGTAATAGAAAACGACACTCAAAATGCCATGCAGTAGGATGAACCTGCGACCTAGTGATTGTGAAGCAAACTTCTAAACCACTGGGCCATACTGTGCTTACAATATATGAATCATCGTCATCATCATCATCATCGTTTAACGTCCGCTTTCCATGCTAGCATGGGTTGGACGATTTGACTGAGGACTGGTGAACCAGATGGCTACACCAGGCTCCAATCTGATTTGGCAGAGTTTCTACAGCTGGATGCCCTTCCTAACGCCAACCACTCCAAGAGTGTAGTGGGTGCTTTTACGAGCCACCAGCATGAAGGCCAGTCAGGAGGTACTGGCCACCAGCATGAAGGCCAGTCAGGAGGTACTGGCCACCAGCATGAAGGCCAGTCAGGAGGTACTGGCAACGGCCACGCTCGAAATGGTGTATTTTACATGCCACCTGCACAGGAGCCAGTCCAGCGGTAAAAAAGAGAAAAGAAACATTTTATTTTTACTTTCATTTTGTTCATTCTAGTAAGGGTTAGACAAATATATTATTTGAAAGCTGCACAGATGAAGTGTAATATAGTCTAATTCAGGAACTTATGCTTTATGAGTTTGAACTGGGTCATAACACCACAGAAACACCCAAAAACATTTTATGAAAGGTTAAGGTGCAGTTTTTCAGCTGGATGCCATTCCTGTACCTAACCCTTACCTGTCTTTCAAGTTAGAGATGTCTTGATGTGCATGTGTATATAAGGTGTGATGCTTGTGGATGATTTGTTGACAAGGGAAAGGACAACAATGTTGTCATTTCTAGTGAAGTGATTTTCAGAGAAATGCAAAGGTAAACAAGCACACACAGGCACAACAATAAATTTACATTTATATTACACACACACGCACACACACACACACACACACACACACACACACACACACACACACACACACACACACACACACACACACATATGATCATCATCCTCATCATCATTTAATGTCCACTGTCAATGGGTTAGATTGTTTGACAGCACTGGCATACAGAAAGGCTGCACCAGGCTCCAGTCTGATTTGGCATGGTTTTCTATGCCTGGATGCCCTTCCTAATGCCAACCACTCCAAGAGTGTAATGGGTGCTTTTATGTGCCACCAGCATGAGTTCCATTTGCATGACACTGGGGTGTGTTTATGTGCCACTGACACAGGTGCCAATTTGTGTGACACCAGTATCTGCCCCGACTATGATTTTGCTCAGCTTGATAGGTCTTCTTATAAAGTACAACATAATGCCAAAGGTCTTTGTCATTGCCTCTATGAGGCCCAACACTTGAAAGGAACTCAGCCACTTTGCCTCCGTGTGTGTGTGTATGTGTGTATATATATATATATATATATATATATATATATATATATATATACACACACACACAAAGTATGGGGTTTAGTTCACAGGTGATTTAAACAATTAGGTATGCTAGGTGAGTGCTGTAACAGATTAATGGGCTCCGAAGTTATAAATGAGACAGTAGTTATGGAGCCATTGCAGATTTCCGATGTTGCAGATATATAATTGTTAAACAGGATGTCAAACATTAAGGCAAGCTGAACATCTCGAGTCATATACAATATTACTACAGGAAGAAATTCAAAATCTTACAGCTGTTTCTGGGATATCCCATATTTGAGGATATACCAGAAACAGCTGTAAGATTTTGAATTTCTTCCTGTAGTAATATTGTATATGACTCGAGATGTTCAGCTTGCCTTAATGTTTGACGTCCTGTCGCCATGTGACCGGTGTTCGGCCAAGCCTGACCTTTCTTTCTTGGTTTGGCTGCCGTCCATGCAACATCTATATTCCTCCCTGTGTCTGTGAAATCTTGAATCCCTGCCATAAGGCTTTACTTCCACACACGCCAGCTTAATTTAATTCATCCATAGTCAAAAGACACCTGTTTTTTTCCGTCCTTGTTTTCATATACATCTGCTGCTTTCTTCCAAGGAATCTAATACTCTTAGCTTAGTTTTTCCTTGGGATTGGCCAGATTTGGGCACATATAATGTATACACACACACACACACACACACACACACACACACACACACACACATATATATATATGGGGTTTCTTTCAGTTTTAATCTACCACATCCACTCACAAAGCTTTTGTTGGTCAGTCATTATAGTAGAAGACACCTGTCCGAGGTGTCATGCAGTGGGATTGAAACTGGAACTATTGTGCTGGAAAGCAAACTTTTTAGCCATACAGCCATGCTTGTGCCTATCTGCTATAAATTTTTCTCCTTCATTGCATTTTAGAAGTGTAAAAAAAAATGAAAAGAAAATTCAATAACTGTTGTATATTAAGAACATATATAGCTACTGCAAAAAGAAATGATTGATCACACGAGTTCTTTCTGTCAAATAGTGGTAGGTTTAGAAATATATAGAATTCTCCAGAAGCATCAATAGATTGTTATTGCAAAGTTGTTGTTTCTCTAACAAGAACAGAAGTAATATTATTCCTTAGTGAGATGTTATAGTTAAGTTCAATAAGGAAATATTATACAAAATATAGATTTTGTTTAGAAATTGCTAAAATTTAGGTCATTTGTATATGCAATAACAAGAATTACTATAAGAACAATGGTAAAAGCATCAATAAAAATAAAAATAAAAATATTTTTTTCTGTTTTTTCCTCCTCCTTTGTCTTCCTCAACAAATTGGGATCTTAACAGTCAAAGGAAATAATTTTGTAAAAATCACAATAGTTTTGTGTGTATATGAAATTTAAAACTCATTTAAAAAAAAATATTTTGCAATTTTCATAGATTCTAATATTTCATGTAATAAGCTTATAAATGCACATTTCCCCTGAAATGAATAATAGATTTTCGAAATACTGAGGTTTTTCTTTTAAATGTGGTTAATATTTCATTACTTAATATTTTGTTCCCTGAAATCCTTTCCTGATGATATATAACAAGGCTTTTTAATGGTGGCCCTTGCTTTAGAGATTTCTATTTCATCTTCATTCTGAGATAAAAATTGTAGTCTACAAAGTGGTATCAAAAAGTTCCTGAACTAGTTCTGTAGCATGTCAAGAGATGGCAGCACTGTGCACAGTGAGAGCTAACAGTGACCTTCATGAGGCAGTGTGTCAAGTGGAATGACTGTGTTTACTTCGCAAGTTGTGAAATTTGTGTTTTTGTGGTCATGTGTATGCTGTAGTCTGCGATTTTTGTCATGGACAAGAAGTTGGAACAAAGAACCAACGTGAAATTTTGCATTAAACTTGGTAAGTCTGCTACAGAGACATTGAGCATGCTTCAGCAAGCTTATGGTGATGAGAAACTTATGGTCATTGAGAATTTGTCTCTAAGGGCCAGATTGTCAATAGGGAGTTCTACTGTGATGTTTCGAAGTGTTTGACAGAAGATATTTGACGAAAGCAATTAGGTATGTGGCATGCAAAGAACTGAATTCTTCACTTGTGAGTTTTTCCAGCAAAAACAACATGGTATCACTTCCGCACCCACTCTTTTCAACAAATTTAGCACCTGCTGACTTCTTCCATCTTTTCCGCAAGATGAAAACGTAGCTCAAAGGTTTGCCATTTTAACACTTGTCAAGATCCAGAACAAATTCCAGAAGGTCCTGGACTCACTTACTGAAGAAAAACTTCCATGCCAGATTCTGTAAGTGACAGGAATGCTGGAACTGATGTATTGCTGCACAAGGTGACTATTTTAAAGGATATGATGTTAAAACTTTGGTAAATAAATTATTCTTTATTAAACACTAGCAGAAATACCCGGCGTTGCCCGGGTTAAAGAGAATAATGAAATCTAAAAACGCCGTCTAGACTACGCAACCCTCAACTGTTAGCAGCTACGATACCATATTTCTACATTAATAACTCTCCAATCCATGCCAGCATGGAACATAGACATTAAGTGGAATGCTAGAAGAAAGTTTTCAACTCATATGTATATAAAGTAAATACACGTAATTCAGAAACACGTTTTGTGTATTTTATTTCGTAACCAAACAAACAGGTACAGATTATAAATAATGAAAGGCCAATTTTGGTGATTCATTTGACAGAGGTAGTAGAGAGACAATGCGATGATAAATCTGAGGTTGGATCTTGAGAGTTTGGATGAATGCTGCCTCAGTTAAATCTTTTGTGGTTCCAAATGATGTCATCTGTAGTACAGCATCGTATTGTCTAATTTTGTTTTGCAAATGTTAGGAATCTTGGTCAGTTGATGATAACAGTTTCTTCAATAGCTCTGGAGGTTGGGGATTGTGGAATTGTTGGGAATGTTTTTAACTTTGGTGTTATATGTATTGCTTGAATTTCTTTGACATATGAAATATATGTATTTTCACTGGGTTTGTAAAAGAGAGTTGTGTAGTTCTCGAGTTTTAGGGATTCACACAGACACACAGACAGACAGACACACATTCTAATCTTTATATATAGAGATATATATATATACACACACACACGCACCCAAACAAACGTATATATATGTATATCAATATAAATATATGAAAGTCAATGAAGTTTCGTAAAAGAAGGTGATCATGTACATACTTTCTTGCTGTTGTGATTATAACACCTCGTTGTAAACAATGTTCCTTGTTTTCCCTTGTGGAGCATATGCAAATAGGTTTTTTTTTGCTGCCCACTCTTGAGCAGCCAACATACAGTTGTCCATGTGAGAAGCAGGGCTCTTCCAAGAGAAGACCAGCTACAGACAGTGCTCATCTGTTATGTTCGGGTTAAAATTTCATCAACATCAAAAATATATGAATTTTCATGGGAGTTATGGCCGTTATGCATAGAATATAATTTCCAAATTGCAGACAAAATTTACAATCGATAAATGTCTTAGAACAATCAGTCTCTCATCTGGGAAGGCCTTGAAATCAATGTTACCAACTGGGGACTATGTGTGTCGCAGTGATAATAAAAAGACTCAAAGGAGGTCTGCAACGAAATAATTTTACTCAACACTTTGCAAGTGAATCAGTGGAGGCAAAGATGCGTCTCATTTACTTGACAATTTATGCACCACGTTGCAGAAATCACAATGTAAGTATATCTGAAAGGGTAGTCTTACACTGTTGTACCGTTGAATTACAAATAATGCTCATCTGTTATGTTCAGGTTAAAATTTCATCAACATCAAAAATATATGAATTTTCATGGGAGTTATGGCCGTTATGCATAGAATATAATTTCCAAATTTCTTAAAGATCCATTCAGTACTTTTGACGTAGTTTTGGATAAGAAAACAAATGACTAATGTGTGTGTTTGTGTGCATGTGTATGTGTGCGATAGGTGTATATATGTATAGATATCAGTATGCATGTATATATATGTATATATGTGTACATATTACATGTACATCTGTATATATATATATACATCTGCACATATGTATACATATACATGTATGTATATAGATCTATATCTATATCTATACGCGTACATATACATCTATATGTATACATATACATCTCTCTCTCTCTCTCTCTCTTTCTCTCTCTCTCTTTCTCTCTCTCTCTTTCTCTCTCTCTCTTTCTCTCTCTCTCTTTCTCTCTCTCTCTTTCTCTCTCTCTTTTTCTCTCTCTCTCTTTCTCTCTCTCTCTCTCTCTCTCTCTCTCTCTCTCTCTCTCTCTCTCTCTCTCTCTTTCTCTCTCTCTGAAAGTATCTGTCATTACAGTATCGAAATGTGATTGTTTCAGTTAGTAGAATAACGTGTACATATACATCTCTCTCTCTTTCTTTCTCTCTTTTTCTCTTTCTCTCTCTCTGAAAGTATGTCATTACAGTATCGAAATGTGATTGTATCAGTTAGTGGAATAGTTTCAATTTTAAAGTGAAAGTATTTGACATGAGTGTTTTTGTTTCACTTTTGGCACGTAATACTTAAATAGTGGAGGAGATTTTATGTTGCCGTGGGCTCGAACTCTGCAAGAAGTTAAAAATATTTTTTTACTAAAACACAACTGGAACCCTAAGTAAGGCATCTGTAAAATTTGAATGAAATTGGTTGCGTAGTTCTCGAGTTTTAGGGATTCACACAGACAGACAGACAGACAGACAGACAGACAGACACACATTCTCATTTTTATATATATAGATAACTAGTCCAGGAACGTTTTGATACAAACTTGTATATTCTGTATATAGTTATTTATTCATTATTAGCACTGTTACAAGAGATGTGGGCAGCTGCATGGTTAAGAAACTTGTTTGCCTACCATGTGGTTTCAGGTTTAATCTCAACGTGCAGATTGATGGGAAAGTGCCTTTTGCTATAGCCCTGGGCTAACCTGCATTCCAGCTGACCAGGGCTTTGTGAGCAAGTTTGGTGGATAGAAACTGAAAGAAGCCTGCCATATATACATGGGCGTATGTCCCTGTCTTGACATTACTTGATGGTGGTAAATTAGGATCTTTTGTTTTGAATCTTCTGTGTAAAGCATGTTTGACTGTGAGGAAATACTATCTTGCTTGGAAACAGGTTTCAGTCAGTGACAGGAAAGGCATCCAGCCATCAGAAACCTTCCTCAATGAATTCTGTCTGACCCATGCAAACATGGAAAAATGGGTATTAGAACAATGGTGATCATTGCCAGTGCCGCTGGACTGGCTCCTGTGCAGGTGGCACATAAAATACACCATTTTGAGTGTGGTCGTTGCCAGTACTGCCTGACTGGCCTTCGTGCCGGTGGCACGTAAAAGCACCCACTACACTCTCGAAGTGGTTGGCGTTAGGAAGGGCATCCAGCTGTAGAAACTGTGCCAGATCGGATTGGAGCCTGGTGCAGCCATCTGGTTCACCAGTCCTCAGTCAAATCGTCAAACCCATGCTAGCATGGAAAGTGGACGTTAAACGACGACGACGACGACGACGACGACAACGATGATGATGATGATGATGATGATGATGATGATGATGATGATGATGATGATGATGATGATGATAAATAACTATGATGTGAATGACGATTATGATGATAATACTGAAGACAGAGATTTAGGATATAGTAGCGCCACATGTAGTAGATAATACTTCCCCAGCCCATCCATCCTTAATATAGGTAGGGCCTTCTAGAATAAATACAGAAATTTCTCTATGTCTTTTACTATTATTGGTGTAAGAAGACGTTGAGACTGGTGCCAACCATCTTAACTAACCAACACTTTCCTATTGTTATTTAGAGAATAGATAATATTTCTGGACAGTAAAGATAAGAAATCTGTCATAATGCAGTTTCAAAAGAAGTATTTGAAATAGAATTATTAAATTTACTTTGAATTTGTTGACCAAGAGAAAATGCTTCATAATATCTAACACTTGGTAATCTGATAGGAAATGAGAAAGATGGATACATAAGAAGTGTATAGATTATGGCTAGCACTGCTCAGTCATCACCATCATCATCATCATCACGGCTGTCCTTTTTGTGGTTGTTATAGCATCTAATTTTCCATGCATGCATGGATCACACAGAATTCACTGAGGCAGAATTTTCTATGGTCTTCTTGTCACCAACTGTCATCCATTTCCAAACAAGGGAATATATGCCCATGTCAGGATATGTTTTCAACGAAGACTGGAAATGATAACTTGTATGATAATGTGATGATGATGCTTGTTTATGTCTTGAAATTGTGTGATGTCAAGACAAGGGCACACACACACACACACACACACACACACACAAACACACACACACACACACACAAGCCCATCATATATATATAAGTATCCAGACTATTGCCATAATAACGAAGCTAAAGCACACAGAGTGAAGCTGTTCGATGTAGATTGACCTTGTATTCTGCTGTGCATTCACATTAAGTTTTGATGTTCTAGCTCACTTCCACTGTCCAAAGCAGTGCTTGGAAGGAACGTGTGTAGGGTGTGATTGTCGCATTGACCATGACAGAGAAAGTTGTCATGGTGATACCTGCTCAGAAGCCTACGCAAAGTTGCAGAAAATGTATGGAGAGCAGTGTATGAGCTGCACACAAGTGTATGAGTGGTTCAGACGTTTCCAAGGTGGCAGAAAAAATGTCGATGGTGACAAACGTTCTGGGAGACCTGCAACCAACAGAACTGAGAAAAACATCACAGACGTGCGTGTAGCTGTAAGTGGAAATCATCGAATCACTATCTGTGAGTTATCAGAGGATGTGCAGATTAGTTGTGATTCAGTTCAAGGCAGTGCCCCTGCATGGCCACAGTCCAATGATTGAAAGAAGTAAAAGATAAAAGACAGGTATATACATGTGTGTGTGCGTGTGCGTGTGCGTGTGCGCGTGTGTAGATATGTGTGTTTGCTTGTATGCGTGCATGTGTATGTATGCATATATGCACAAGTGTTTGTTTTTCTGGCTTCTCAGTATCTGAGCAATAGAGCGACGACGATGACGACGACGATGATGATGACGATGACAACAATAATAATGATGACGATGACGACGACGATGAGCAGGAAGAGGAGGAGGTTAATGATGATGATGATGATGATGATGGTGATGATGATGGTGATGATGATGATGATGATGATGATGATGATGATGATGATGATGATGACGATGATGATGACAACGATGATACAATGACAATGATGATACAATGACGATGATGATGGTGATGAGGAGGAGGAGGAGGAGGAGGAGGAGGAAGAGGAGGAGAAGAAGGGGTGAGGAGAAGGGTGATGAAGAGGAGGAGGAGAAGAAGGGGGATGAGGAGAAGGGGTGATGAAGAGGAGGAGGAGGAGAGGAAGGGGGATGAGGAGAAGGGGGATGAAGAGGAGGAGGAGGAGAGGAAGGGGGATGAGGAGAAGGGGTGATGAAGAGGAGGAGGAAGAAGGGGGATGAGGAGAAGGGTGATGAGGAGGAGGAGGAAGAGGAGGAGAAGGGGGGATGAGGAGGAGAAGGGGGGATGAGGAGGAGGCGGAAGAGGAGGTTGATAATGATGATAATGATGATAATGATGATAATGATGGCAATGATGACGATAACATGGTAGTAATGTTTTTCAGTTCTTGGTTGCTCACTGAAGATATGGATTGCTTTCACACTATCTGAAATATTTTTATGGACATCCAATATAATATTCTGTTTTTGTTTACTTTCTTCTTGTAATCTAGTCATAAGCAATAATGTGCCTCATGTGGCTTTGGAGAATCTTACTGCTAATTAACTCTGAGGTATGGCATATGTCTACCTTAAGCCAATTAATTCTTCCAGCACCTGAACTTATTCTGTAATGAAAACAAAGTTACAAGCATAAAAGTATCCATAACTGTAAAAGTTAGAAATGTATTTGTAAGAACTTTTCAGTAATTCAGCATCATGTTATCATCATCATTGTTTAACGTCCGCTTTACATGCTGGTATGGGTTGGACAGTTTGACTGAGGACTGGTGAATGAGTAGGCTGCACCAGGCTCCAATCTGATCTAGCAAGGTTTCTACAGCTGGATGCCCTTACTAACGCCAACTACTCCAAGAGTGTAGTGGGTGCTTTTTACATGTCTCCACATGGGAGCCAGTCAGGGGGCACTGGAATCAACCACGTTCAGATGGCGCCTCTTACGTGCCCCCAGTACAGGAGCAAGTCAGGGAGCACTGACATCGACCACGTTTGGATGGTGCCTCTTACATGCTACCAGCACAGGAGCCAGTCAGAGGTCACTAGTATCAACTATGTTCAGATGGTGCCTCTCACATGTCACCAGCTCAGGAGCCAGTCAGCAGGCACTGGCATCATCATCAACCATGTTGAAAAGGTGTTATGTACTCTAAAAATTTCAATAAATATACTGCTAGTCTTAATTTAATTTCAAATGTTCTTCTAATTACTTGTCTGTGATGGACTCTACTGTTGAAGACAATGTATGAGTGTTCATCTTCTACTGAACAGCCTGCACAAATGATTTATTTACAGTGATCTGTTGTTTATTAGCTCGCTCTCTCCCTCAAATCAATATTGTCTGAACAGAAGCATGATCTATCATACATCTGTTCAGAAGTGACATGAGATGAAGTGTTTCGCTCAAGAACATAACACACCACCTGGTCTAGGAATTGAAACCACGATCTCACAATCATGAGTGCAACACTTTTAACCACTGGGCCATGCGTCCACACACACATATATATATATATATATATATATATTATATATAATAGAACAAAAGCATAAACAGGCTGACAACAGGTATCATGTCATATATATTATTTTGGTGTGAATGGTTTTTTTATATGGTGCTGTTTTTACAAACCTGTAAATAATAATAATGGTATTTTTATATAAGCTTAAAGCTTATGGCAATCATTGTGCAATGACTAAAGAAAATAGTCTAATAAAGGGGGCATATAAGCCCTCAACAGAAAAAAGAAGGCTTTTCTATCCACGGTCGAGTCGAACCCACATCCCTTTGTTAATGTGACTAAGTGTGTTACTTTTATACCAGCGAAACATATTGAGGAAAACAAATACATACTGGAGTATGTTTCTATTGTTGGAAGTCCTGACCTTCTGTTGTCTACCTGTTTATGCTTTTCTTCTCTTATACACATACAAACTCAATCAGTACATTGCTTATAGCCAGGGCTGGATTAAAACCCATGGGCGCCCTCAGCACATAAAAGATTTTAGTGCCTCCATGTATATGTAATTCAAAATAAAAACAGTAATAAACCATAAAATAGTTTCATTTTTCAAAAATGAAACAAAACTAACAGTAAGATGGTAAACAACATTTAATTTTGCATGCTCCAACTTTATTTATATTTGAAAGATTTTCTCCTATTTTTTAATAACAAAGTCTTTGATCAGATTCTCAAAATTAATCTTACGTAACACATCTACTTCCATACTTGGAAGAAATAAAGCATCCTGAATATTTTAGCAAATTTAAAATGATTTCTTTTGTTATGTAAACCATTTACCATTTCTGTGGTGCCCCTCACCTTGCCTTGATGCCCTTAGCATGTGCTTATTTTGTTTAATGGTGTATCCAATGCTGCCTGTAGCCAATCTTCATTTAGGCAACGTTCATACTTCTAAGTGGACATTAAACGATGATGATGATGATGATGATGATGACATACATACACACAATAATATATATTCAAGATGTCCTGAAATTAAGGCAATTGAAGTTTCAGGATTTAATAACTATCAATAAATGTGATAAGATGAAATTTATACATTGTTATAAAAGCTTAGTGTATCTTCTTTTTGTTTCAGACTAAATAAATTCAGATTTATAAATTAGATAATGGCTATAGACTGAAATGCAATCATAACCCTCCACAAAGGAAGCAAAATTAATACAGCTACAGCAGAAAAGATTAAAATCAACTGAACAACAGTCTGGAAAATTGTCAAGAAATTTAAAGAGACTAGTTCCACTGCTGATTCACCCAGATGTAACTGAAAAAGAAGTGTGTGGACCCCTCAGCTTATCAAAAGTATCAGAGAAAAGATATGGTGAAATTCTCATCATTCCATCAGAAAACTGGCTGCCACAGTAAAATTAAACTGAACATCGATGTATAGAGTGTTGAAGGAGGATCTCAGGACCCACCCCTACAAGATGACCCGTTGTCATGAGCTCATGCAAGTTTATAAGGCAATGAAACTGAAGAGAAGTTGTCTTATCCTGTATCAGATTGTTGAAGGCATGCTGTCGATCCTGGTATTCACTGATGAAGAGAAATTTCACATTAGACAGTCAGTAAACCATGAGAATTACCAACTTTGGTGTGTAAAAGGCTCTGTCGGGGGTAGACTCGTAAATAAATTTCAAAAATCCACAGTCAGTTATTTGTTTGGGCAGCTGTGACAGCCACTGGAAGATCTACCCTTGTTTTTGTGCCTTCAGGTGTTAAAATTAACACCCAGCAATACATTAGTGAGATTCTGGAAGCTGAACTGCTTCCATGGGCAAATGAGCACTTTGAAGGTGCACCTTGGAACCTCCAACAGGATTTGGCATCATCTCACAGCTCCAAACAAGCACAACACTGGATTCAGAAAAACATTCTGTCATTCACAGGCAAGGATGTATGGCCCTCAAGAAGCCTCAATCTCAACCCATTGGATTTTTCTGTTTGGTCCATTTTGGAGACGAGGGTCTCCAGCACTCCTCATGCTTTACTTGATGCTCTTAAGGCAAAACTGTGCCAGGAATTGTCTTAGATTTTGCAAGAACAGCTGCATGCTGTCTGTAAAGCATTTGCATCTATACTTAAGGCTATGATTCGAAACAGAGGTGGTCATATTGAACAAATGTAGTAGTGTCATAATTGTGTTTCCTAGCATTGCAATGCTTGGACCTGAAATATAACGATATTTTGCTTTGAAAAAATTGGAAAATGTTGGTTGCCTTAAATGTTTTGCTTTACATGTATGCATTGGTATGTATTGCAAGAAACAGCTAGGTTTCTTTCTCTAGCATTTTCCATAGTTCAACCTACACAAATCAATATGTGGGGGAAAAAAATGGAATTTTGAAAGAAGTTTCTATAAAACTAGTTTTTGAACATTGAATAGTTGTGGGGGGGGGGGGGGGGTCCACCAGAATAAAATAGTAATCAAAGAGGTCCTCTGATTTAAAAAAATGGTTGAGAAACCATGATCTAGCATCTTGGGTACCTTTAGTATAGTTGATGATGTTGCAAACATTCAGAATTGATCTTAGGACAACTTCTTCCCTCACTCCCTTCCACTAATCTCAAACTATAAAAGGTCATGTGAGCTGCCCCTTCCTTCTGGACTGAACTGTAGGAACAAAAAAAGGAAGGAAATTAGGTGGACAGAAATGCTGACTTCTAACCCGGCTACATCTTCAAATTCATTGCTCAGTTTAACATCATCACTATCTAGCATATTGGGCACTTTTAGTAGAAGGTACATGGTTCAGTGGTTAGAGCATCAGGCTCACAATCGTGAAGTAGTGAGTTTGATTTCTGGACCAGGCTGTGTGTTGTGTTCTTGAGCAAGACACTTTATTTCATGTTGCTCCAGTTCACTCAGCTGTAGAAATGAGTCATGATGTTACTGGTGCCAAGCTGTATTGGCCTTTGCCTTTCCCTCGAATAACATTAGAGGCATGGAGAATGGAGGCTGATATGCATGGACAACTGCTGGTCTTCCATAAACAACCTTGCTCATACTTGTGCCCTGGAGGGAAACTTTCTAGGGGCAATCCCATGGTCATTTATGACTGAATGGGGTCTTTACCTTTTTTCTAGTAGTGTCCGTACTGTTGCAAGCATTCAGGCCAGATCTCTAGTCTTAGTGAGACTTCCCTCGCTCCCTTTCAATAGTCTTAAAGATCCTGATGCTATAAAGGGGTATGTGGGCTGCCCCTTCCTTCTGGACTGAAGTGAGAAAAAAAAAAAAGAATAGTTGGACAGAAATGGTGACTTCCAGCTGGGAGGTTCTATGTTCAAATCCTGGAAGTTTAGATAAAGGTATGTCAGTTTAGTCTATGTGTCTTTATTTGTATATTGATAAAAATTGATACAAGTTTCATTTCATAGTTGAATGCGTAGTGTTGGAACGGTGTATACAAATAGCTAGATTTAAGAAACCATTTCAATCAGGCCAGCAGGAAAAAGAGAGATAAAAAGAAACACTAAAGTGCTTTTGTATGTACTTATGCATATGTGTGTGTTTGTGTCTGTGTATGTGTGTGTGTGTGTGTCTGTCTGTGTATGTGTGTGGAGTTATATAATTTATCATATTTTATACTGCTGTTTCCATATACACCAATATGTGTTAACAGGAATAAATTGCAACGAGAAGTTAGATGAGCTGTGCTCTCAGCTAAATAAACTATTTTTAAAAACTCAAGAATAAAGAAATAAAAAGAAATGTACACTGCAGTTTATATACTATGAGTACAGTGTGTGAAGAAATAGTAAC
>NC_142929.1:128947327-128949827 GCF_046866305.1 Octopus bimaculoides | reverse complement strand
AGACTGTTGAAACCATTAACCAATTGGGTTCTGAGTCACTGGAACAGCCTGCCTACAATCCAGATCTTGCCTCTTCTGACTATCATATCTTTGGACTGCTCAAAGATGGTTTATGAGGTCGTCAATTTCCTATGGATGAAGATGTGAAGGAAGTGGTGCATAAATGGTTGCACAACCAACTGAAAACCTTCTTGGACGGAATTTGAAAGCTTGTGGACTGCTGAACCAAGAGCACCAAAAAGGAAGGAAACTATATGGAAAAATGATGTACTTGTTTATCTCCTGGTTTTGTGTAAATACATTGGAAAAACAAGAGTGTGTATAATTTTTGACTCTCTCTTATATATATATTGACAGGCTTCTTTTTAGTTTCCATCTACCAAATCCACTCACAAGGTTTGGGTTGGCCCGAGGCAATAGTAGAAGATATTTGCCCAAGGTGCCATGCAGTGGGACTGACCATGGTACCATGAGGTTGGGAAGCAAGCTTCTTCCCACACAGCCATGCCTGCACCTATGTATATATATTCATATATCTATATATATATATATATATATATATATATATATATGCATACACACACACACGCACAAACATGTATATACTTATTTACATACTTATCTATCTCATACATATATACATATCATCACCATCGGTGTCATCGTTGTCGTTATCGTCGTCATCATCGTCATCTTCATCATTTAACGTTCACTGTCTATGCTGGTATGGGTAGGACGGCTTGACCGGAGACTGGCAAGCTGCAGGGCTGTGTTGATGACATTGAAGATAGCTACAGCCCTGCAGCTCACCAGACCATATTATTCTAGCATGATGATGATGATGATGATGATGATGATGATGATGGTAATGATGGTGATGATGATATATATGTATACATGAGACATAAACAAAAATAACACAAACAACACTAGTTTTTAGCTTACCGTTATATAGACACACATACACACACATGCACAGACACATGCATACACACACTCAAGTGTGTGTGTACGTACATATATGTATGTGTGCGTCTGTCTTAACATTCCGTTGATCTCAAAATTACGGTTATTTATGTTATGTCTGTTTATGTCTCGTAACTTACTGGTTCAACAAATAAAGATTGACATAATGATTAGCAGACAAAAATATGTACTGGGATCGATAGAGTCAACTAAATCATTTCAGGTGGCGCCATACCACCTGAAATGTCTAATCAGTGAAGTTTATAAAAGAATATTATACCTGGAATACGTCCTCATTATTTTCGTTTTTATATCCATACACTTCTCTATTGCTTGATTTATTGGGGCCATAATTTATCAACATCATCATCATCATCACCACCATCACCACCACTACCATCATTACCATCATCATCATTATCATTACCACCACCATTACCATCACCACCAGTGCTACTGCCACAATCCCCCCCACTGCTGACCATTACTACCACACATCATCATCATCATCATCATCAACATTATCCTAACCACCACAACTATCGCCACCACAGCCACCACAGCCGTCACCGCCACCGCCACCAACACCACGACCATTGTCATAAGATCTGCTTTTCCATGCTTGCATGGGTCAGATGGAATTCATTAACGCAGATTTTCTGTAGGCGGGTGTCCTTCTTGTCCTCTCCTTTCACTTGTTTCCATGCAGGGTTAATATTTCCCCATGGTTCAATATACATTCACAGAGGAATTGGACTGAGGAACATCTGCGATGATGCAGCTTATTTACACATATTATGCGAGGTCAAGATAGACAGTTACAAACACACACACACACACACACACACGTGTGTAGGGTGAGCTAAAAGTCACACACAAAATAAGTTTAATACCTTCTGTAATTGTCAAAGACGTGCTTTAATTTTCCTAAAATTCAATGAAATAAATAAAATAAAGATGAATGCACATGTGATTGTACATGATAAACAAAATGAATACCGTAAATCCTCAAGTATAATGTGCACCTTTTTCCCAAAATTTAAAGGTCAAAATTTCCAGTGCGTACTATATACGAGGTTAAAAATGAAAAGTATTTTCTAAGCAAAATTTTCTAAGTGATAAATATGTAAAGGCAATTTTCATAATATTTATTTTTCACTGACGTTATTACTGTTATTTCTTTATTTTCTGCAAACAAAGTGCACAAAAAAGCTACACGTTGCATTATGTTATATATACGATAATAATAATAAAGGACGTTACCGTATATACGTTTACAAACCAAGGAGTTATATAGACCTCCTTGACTCAAGTTAGAGAAGGGGTGCGTATTATACACAAGGTTTAGGTTTTTCAGAGATACAGCCCCCTAAAAATCCCCTGCATATTATACTCAAAGGCAGACTATACTCGAGGATTTACGGTAATAAAAATAATGGTGGATTCTCTTGTCGTGAACGTCAAAGGAAGGTTCAGTAAAATAAAGCATTAACTATGTTCTATGGACACGGATATGTCTCTTGAGGCCTGCTGG
>NC_142929.1:128927327-128942327 GCF_046866305.1 Octopus bimaculoides | reverse complement strand
GATACGTATTTTTTGATTTTCTTAACTAAATTTGCTTGAAGTAGTATGTGTTTGTTGCTTGTTTGTTCCATCTTGAGCCATGCCTGGCTCATAAGGTTCAGTTTCCTGGCTTCATTGGTGTTATAGGTTCCCCCACCTGGATGGGATGCTGGTCCATCACAGAAGCAGCATTGAATACAATATATTCATATAAATACATATCTAACCTGTTTGAGTGTACTCAGACATGGAAAAACCTTCCTCTATGGAAACAGTGTTGGGGAGAATATTCTTCTCTCAGATGATATGTATGAAGATACACTGGACTGAGAATGACGTCATTGGATCATAGGACGAAGACATTTCTGCATTCTTTAGCATTATCAGCTTTCATTCATTTGATTGTAGTCATGCAGGGGCACGACCTTTAGTTGAAGAAATCAACCCCAGGACTTATTCTTTGTAAGCCTAGTACTTATTCTATCAGTCTCTTTTGCCGAACTGCTAAGTTTCAGGGATATAAACACACCAACATCGATTGTCAAGCGATGGTGGGAGGACAAACACAGACTCAAAGAGACACACACACATAAATATATATGTATGTGTATATATATATTTATGTATATGCCCAACGTCGCCTTCCAGGCACTTGTGCCAGTGGCACATGTAAAGACATTTGAGTGAGATCGTTGCCAGTACCACCTGATTGGCCTTCGTGCCGGTGGCACGTAAAAGCACCCACTACACTCTGAGTGGTTGGCGTTAGGAAGGGCATCCAGCTGTAGAAACTCTGCCAGATCAGATTGGAGCCTGGTGCAGCCTTCTGGCTTGCCAGTCCTCAGTCAAATCGTCAAATCCACGATCATAAGGGTGTGAGTTTAATTGGTTCAGCAGAAGCTTGGGTTTTTAATGATTTTTTTGAAATTTGGCATCGAAAAAATGTCTTTTAGCTATCGTAGTAAAATATTATTCCATATGTTGGTACTGTTATAAACAATACTTTTTTTTTTTGACAAATTGATACTCAACAAAAGAGTGTTTCAAAATTCAAGACAGTAATACCTCTTGTTTGGTAGTTATGAGGGAAAGAATGGTGACAGATAATTTCATAGAAATAAGTATGGCGGTGATGATGAAATATTTTGTGGAACTTGATGGCAGAGTTGTATATATATATATATATATATATATATATATATATATATATATTATTAAATGAAAGTAATTTTGATTGAGGATTGTTTATTTTGAGAGTTTTCCATGATTTATGAATGGCATGGTTGAGTAAGTGAACTTTGCAATTTCCCCAGGCAGCAACACAGCAAGAGAAGTTTGAGTATATTAAAGAATAATAAAGAGTGATTCTAACATTTCTGGGAAGAAGGTAAGAAATTCTATTTAACATACTAAGAGTATGGGAATTTTGTCTTAATAAATCTGGGATGATTCACTGAGTCATGGATAAAAGGGGCCAAGAGGGTGATTAAGTGAGTTCAATACAACATTAAGTACCTAAAAAGTTAGTGAAAGCTTGTTACCAAATCATCGAAAAAAAACAAAAGAGAGAGAGGATTAAACATTCTTCCCAAATTATGGGATCCTTTGGCCAGTTTCTCAGACACTATGGAGTATATATATATATATATATATTCCTCTTCCTGATAAAACGCCAGTCCATCTCTGGATTACTTATTCTTTCCAGCCCTAGTGAACTGGAACTATGTGAAATGAAGTGTCTTGTTCAAATACACAATACATTGCCCAGTCCAGGAATGGAAACCACAATCTTATGATCATGAGTTCAACACTTTAAACATTAAGTGAAGTCATATTTATTCACAGACGATGATTGGCTGTACTAAATAATTCACTAATAATATATTTTAAAGTCCATATTCTATTAGAATTTTAAATAGACACATAATTAAATGAAATAAATGTTTTTCTGTATTTTTGATATCTTTGGGTCAGTCAGTTTGGAAGCGAAATTTTAAAGTTAGAATAAAATAAACTGACTCCAAATATTAAGTTAATGGCTATTATGTTTAATATAATAATACAAAAATATAAATAAATAAATAATAATAAAAGTTTCCAAAAAAGAAATATAATTATATTTTAGCAATAAAGTTCATAAACAAGCTGGATTGATTCTTCGTAGAATATTCAATATGTTTTGTTAGAAAAAATATTTTCTTTGATAATGTCACTTGGCTATTTTCCTGTGCATCTTAACTGTGGCTACCCATTATATCAGTCTCTATTCTCCTCTTTTTTTTTTTTCTGTTTTTGAACATCAGTTTCTTCTTTTAGTAAAAATGCTACAAATGTTTCAATGGGTTTTTGTTGTTGTTGTTGTTGTTGTTTTTTTTTTTTTTTTTTGCAGATTTGGTTTCTTTATTCAAAGCACTCAAGCTATCAGACACAATCAGAATTCTTTAAATCAAAGTCTTTTCAATTGGTGGATGAGAACATTTTAAAAGCCCAAAGCAAATACAATTCAGTAGACTTTTATTTTTCAGCCTGATGTGTAGATTCTCGAATTTTCAAATCAAACTGACAAGGTATTGATAATTTCTGTAAAAATAACATCACGTGTATTTTGCTTTCTAGCTGCAATAAGAACAGCCAGTGTTATTTATATGCCAATGAGAAATTTATCAATTTCATTGTTTGTGTTTTCTCTGCTACAGCTATAACATCTATATACATTATTAACATCAGCATTACCACAACCTCCTTCATGCAACTCAACAGTTAAAACAATAACAATAACAATAGCTTCTTCATAATCATCAATATTCTGGTAAGGCAGATAATCATTCTGTTACTTCGCCTAGAAAATAGTTATTGTATATTTTATGGATTTCATACAAGTTTGTGGATTGAAAAACATGATATAAATGTAAAATACAAACAACTGTTTGTTAACATCAAATGAGATGTTTTCCTCTCCAACCTGTCTTTGAGAACAACATTGGTATTATGCACGGTTCTTTGTTTAGTAGCTATATCTTATCAATACTGAAATGGTCTATGATAATTGAGACAGTTCAGAACTTGCTAAGAAATATAATTTTCAGCAACAGAATATGTGTTATTTGTTTTAATTCATAAATCTGGGTTGGAATTCAGAATGTTTTCTCCTAAACAAGAAGACTACAATACTTCCCAAATAATCAATTAAATGATACAATATACTAACACAAATATTTACTAAGATCTTACTCGTATAGTTTACTTCAAACATTGTTATTGCTGAAATTGTTACTGCTGAAATATAATAAGAAAGAGTAAATAATGGAATCATCATAATGCTGGAGAAATAGGAAAATAAACTGGTTTAAATTTCAAATAATCTATCTATTTATGTATGTATGTCATTATTCAGTTTTAATTCAAGATTTCTTGTAAATAGAGAAAGAGCCAGTTCCTAACCTAGATCCAAGGCTCCTTCATTGGAATTTCAACATCAACAGCAGGATATTTTTGTATGTATGTATGTATGTATGTATGTATGTATGTATATATGTATGTATGTATGTATGTATACATATGTGCAGCTTTGTATATTTTGTTTTATGTATGTATTCTCATGTATATAGTTGCATATCTAGACATGCTCATATATATTTAAATGATACACTTCTGGAAAGTTTTACAGATTTTTACAGTTCCAGTGATGGATTGGATCTTTAGTCTTCGAATTAGCTTTCTCCTTTTTGGTTTTGAGAAGCCTAATTTCTCAAGATTGGCATTAAGGCAATGTGTTACATATCCAGTGGTGGTTCTGCATTTGGAGATCAATTTTGTCTCTGCCAAAGCTAACCAGTGTTGTATGCTACTGTTCCCATTGAGAACTTGCTGGTACAGATTGATAAGATAAGTTCAGTAGAAGGTTAACTTCTTGTACCAATATCCAATAATCAAGTCTCTTCCAGGTGCTTTTCCATTCTAGAGATTCTGGATCACAGTTGCAAGAGTATCACCATCAATGTTGTATGTCTTAAGTATAACGCAAGAGTAATAACGTTTTCGGATTTCTTCCAACCACAGAGCATCTTGGTTAAATTCCTTCTCTTCACTCCAGATTATCTTCCAGAATGAGTCTATGTCTTCTCGTGAAGGAGCTTCCGTGATGTTTACTGCCCTTCCTCTCATGTCTCTGTATACTGCTGCCTGGCTGCGGTTAAATTTTTTGTTTATAGTTCTTCTGTCAGTTATTCTCTTCTGATGTCAGAGTTTCTCACTGACAGCTTTTAGCTCCTGCTTGAGGGTAATCAGTTTGCAAGTAAGTGTCCTCTGTTTGTTGTCTCCAAACATCATTTCTATCTCCTTCTTTACTTTCTGTTGGTGGGACATATAGTGATTTGCTTATTTGCATGCAATAAGCATGGTCTTCTGATGGTCTTCCGTAAATCAGTTATCTTTTTCTCTGTCTTTGTTGTTTTGGTTTTGTTTATTCTTTGATTGTCATTCATGTACTGATTTGCAGTTGTAGCCAGAGCATGGAGACAAGCATCTGCCGGAATGTGGGTTCATATGTATGTAAGTATGTATGTATGTATGTATGTACCTATCTATCTATCTATCTATCTGTCTATCTGTCTGTCTGTCTATCTATTTATCTATCTATCTGTCTATCTATTTGTCTGTCTATACACACACACACTAACACACACTCATGTAAAAAACACACACACATATGCACATGCACACACACACACACATATACACACAGGGAAAGAGAGAGAGAGAGGGAGTGGTAGTGGTGGTGGAGACAAAATACAGTGTAATTCAGAATACTTGGAAAAAAAAGATGTATACTGTAGATAACTCTACAGTTATTTACTTAATTAATATCTTTCTGACTGTGGAAATCAAAATGATGTGAAATGATATTGTTTTCTTAAGTAAGCAGAAAAATAATTGGTAAGCTTCTTACAGATCTTTTCTGGAATAATTCCCTCTCTTCACAGAAAATGTACCATTACACTTCAGCCACCCAGAGCACATTGAATCGAAATCACTTGATACAAAACTATATACAAAACTAACAGCAGTTTGGATTTTCCTATATACATCAGTTGGCTGCACTATATATAAATATAATCTATGCTAGTAGTATTAAATTCATCATTATCATCATTCTTTTAATGCCCAGTTTCATCCTTGTATGGGTAAATGACAATATCTCATGCCAGAGTTTTCTGTAGCCAGATGATCTTTCTGTCTCCAACCCTCATTTGTCTCTAAATGAAATCTAAGAATAAACAACCTAGACATGTTTATTTGGAGAAATGGAAACAAGCGACACCTTATGGATTAGCCCTGCCATAGCAGTCTGAGAGGCTCAGATATGCCTTTGTGGTGGACTGATAGCAAACAACACTATTAGCAAAGCTATTGTTTATAATCAGCAAAAGAAACACATGTGTAGATGTAGGAAATATAAACTCATTCATGCAATCACATACAAAGAGACATGCATGCACGCACGCACACACACACACACACACACGCACACACATACATGATGGGCGTCTTTCAGTTTCCATTTACTAAATCGACTTACAAAGCTTTCATTGATTTATAGCTATAGAGGATGGCATTTGCTCAAGGTACTGCAGAGAAGGTCTGAACTTGAGACCACGTAGCTTGGAAGAAAACTTCTTAACCACACAGCTATGCTATATAATTTATATTATATGAATACTATATAATTAAATCTTAATTTCTGAATTGATTAACCAACATATTATATACACATCAGGATAGCTATTGACATATATAGCAATTTAGATTTGCAGCTCTTTGAGTAGCCAAAGAATAGCTGTACACTTTGTCTGAAGAGGGAAAATTATCCTGAAACAGATATGTAAGATTCCCAAATATTTCTTTTGTTTTATTAATAAGATATTTTCACATGACTTCATTCTCTACAGCTAAAAGGTTTTCAATTAGAGAACTGTAGTCTTATCTGCATGATACATATTTAAGTTTGCTTTTAATTATATATTTTTTAATTGATTCATTTGTTTAAAAAATTTTCATTTTAACATCCAGATTTATGAAAGTCATAATAAATGTATCTATTCATTCTTGATATACTCTGCTGGATTTGAATGTGACTGTCTGATCACTGTTGTTGTTTGCCATTAGAGAACCTCTCCTCCCTTTTGGCAATGTGTGTTCATAAAAACACATATGATTCATTGATGTTAGAGAACTTTGAAACACTAAGGTGTTTTGACCTTATTGTATATTTCCTCAGTCAAACTACCTTGAAGTAATGAATCTAACAAGAGTACAGGCACTTTTTTACAGAAACCAGTAAACAAATTATTCATTGATGTGTGCTACTGTCTGTCTGTAAGATTCATTGGTCCAGAATAGCAGCTTTAATCTAAGAGACATAACAATAAGGTTGAAACATGATAGTGTCTCAAAGTTTCTTTACATCAATGAATCACATGTTATGAATCACATACATCTAAAGAGCAATGTTTTCCAGTCATGAAAAGTAAGTGATCAGATATTCAGATGCGAATCTGCCTGAATATATTGGGAATATATAGATATGTTAGTGTGTGGATTTTCACTGTTCTGTGTGCACCTCATGAATTATTATCAGTGAAAAAATTTGACTTTCTATTTTTATCGTTACTCCTTTGCTTATATTTTAAATGTTTAAAGATTTCTTGAATGTTTAACCCAAAACATGCAATTTGAATTGGAATCTGTGATACAACATGCTAAACAAAAAAAAAAATTCTCAGCTGCTTTTTTTATACATTTAGTTTAGAGAATTATGATTCATTTCAATGATTGATGAATTTTGGCACCATGGGCATTTTTTAATTTTTTTATTAACAGGGTTCTTTTCTTTTTTTAAAAAAAAGAACCCACTCATAAACAAACACAAAAAGAAAAAGAAATTCCGAGCCCTAGAGGATGACAAGATGATGATACACTGCAGTATTCAAGGCTCAACACAGACTCTTGTCTTCTTCAATATTCACGGTTGTAGCCTTGCAGCTTTCCTTGATAGGAACCAACTTCTTTGGGAATTACTATGTTGATGGTCACCAAGATCTTTACATATTCCATTTGTCACTTCAATGTAATATCTTTTTAAATCTTCGTTTTGGAAGTCATAATTAACAATTCGTAAATGAATTATGTTTATTTTGACAAAATACCACAAAATCAAATATGATGGTTTTTCTTGCTGACAAAAATGATGGATACATATATATATATATATATATATATATATATATATATATATAATGAGAACATTTGTCACAATAGCACACAAACACTCATCTTTCACGAGGCAAAAGTTTTCAGGTGTTATGAAACAGGTAAATGATTTTTTTATCAGCATATCAATCAACTTATTTTTTATTCATAGCTCAATAAGAGAGTAGAAAAAATGAATCATTATTGCTGTGTGTTAAGTTTCTTGTTAGCTGTTTCATTATTTCCAAAATTGATTATTTCAATTTCATTTTCTTTTCAGTATTCATAGAAGGGTACAGAAAATTAGATACTAAAAACTACTATTTCTAATAAGATTTCCTTTGAGTTCATCTAGATTAGCCAATCTACAATTAAAAAAAAATATATTTATCTGAAACAACTGTTCTTAAAAAAGAAATACTGACACTTTAGTTTAATCTTAATGAATATCTTTCTACCCCAGCAAAGTAACTTCCAGTCTTCATCTGTTGCCAATAAGACATCAGGGGTTAAAAGATCCATCTCAAATTAAGGCTACAGATTAAGAAATTTACTCTCAATTATTTATTGAGAAATCTCATTGTATTTAGACATTAAAAATAAACTGGAAACTTTCTCTTCATCAATTTAGATTATTATTTTCTAAACTTGTGATAATTTACATAAGAGAATCTAAAGTACAATATTCTGATACCATTCCATTTAACAAATAAAGCAGAAACAGCATGGTATAAATAATTCTCATTTATTTCACTTCCTCAACTATGGCAGCTGTCACAATCCTAGTCACCATTCTATTTCTGATCACCTGTTGCCAGTCATTTTCAGGAAAGGATGTCTGTTGCCTTCTTTAGTTCATTTCAAAGACTTTTGCCAGTATCAATCATTCGTGGATGCATCCATTGTAATTTTTGTAGATATTTGTGGTAGATCCAAAATACTTCTTGATATCATCCACTCTTGGCATTTTCTGTTGTGGAGTTCTTATACATTGGTAACTGTGAGTTGCAAGAAAGAATGTAAGACTAAGGACTTAAAAAGGGAGATGCTATCATTTCCTGCCATATATAGGGCAACTTTACTGAAATGAAACTGAAATTTCTTTAAATTTCTTTAAGTATGAGACCCAAAATATTTCTGATGAACATCTATGTCTCTTCCTGACAATTATATAAACACATTTAAATTTCAGTGATAAGGTTCACTTACACTTGTTCTTTATGTTTCAATTTGTTGTAGGGAATTAGTAACAATGGTACACCTCTCCCGTATGACGAATGGAATAACCTAGTCACTATAAGTAAAGAGAAGTACATAAAGTACCAGAGTACGTGGTTGGTGGTCAGAGATAGTCGTGTCTTTACTGGTTTTACTAAGTACACTGTATACCGAAGTGGGCATTATAACAATCCAATATCTTAAGGATTATAACACAATTTCAAGTTTTACTGTTATTCTTATTGCAAAAATATCATTATTATTGATATTCATATTACCAAGAGTAGAAATGCTGATTAAATAATTTCTTCTGTACATATTTATTTCTTAAAATACACTGATCAGCTGATATTTTATTGACTAATAATGTGACAAGCTACTAATTTAAACGAAATACAGAAAAAAGAGCTGTTTTTATTGTTTCTGAAAATTTGGAAACGGTGAATGTTACATGGAAGTCTGAAGAAAAATTAATCAAGGTTCAATTGAAACTGTTGCTTCAGATAAAATATTTGTACAATGAAAATAGAAAATTGTATTGCCTGAACAGCTTCCACTGTTCAAAAGTCTATCTTCTTGTAAGATTTATATTTATTTGCAGTACATGAATTGTCTAAAATAAAAATAGAAACAAGGTAATTGCAAGAAATGGTTCTGCATCGAAATGTGAATTTCTAAATAACACATTGTTTAGAATGCAGCATTTGAAGTATGTTCTCAGAAAATAGTAATCTTTAAAATGTGCTGTTTCTATATCACATTGCCAAAACCTATGATCAAATGAATGATTATGCAACTCTGAGAAATTGACAGATAAGAAGCACTTGCATGAAGCAGCTTTCCAAAATAGCAAATTTAAGTGATGTGGAAACCACTGGAAGTATTCAAATAGCACAGAACAGTAAAATGACCTCATATAGCATTATTTACATATCTACATATATGCCTACATACATACATACATACATACATACATACATACATACAAGTATGTATATATGTATGTATGCATGTATGTATGTATGTGTATATGAATGTATGTATGTATGCATGTTTGTCTATCTGTCTATGTTTGTATGCATGCATGTATGTATTTACATGTATATATGTGTATGTCACATATGAATGTATGTACATGCATATGTGTTATATATGTGTATAATATATACAATTGCATGTAGATACATGTATATACATATCATCATCATCATCATCGTTTAATGTCATATACATATATATATATATATATATATATATATACATACATTCATATATGTATATATATATATATGTAAATAAATTTATATATCACCATCAATATTTAACATCTGCTATATAAGTACATACACGCACACACACACATATGTGTATGTGTGTGTGCGTGTATGTATGTATGCATATGTATATAAATAGATAAATATATAGATAGAAAGATTGGGAGATAGATAGATAGATAGATAGATAGATAGATAGATAGATAGATAGATAGATAGATAGATAGATAGACAGACAGACATATTGTGTTCTGAATTTATTTTGAATAGATTGTAATTATATAATTAACTCTTTCAGTTATAAAATTATGGAAAGCAATTATCCAAAACTAGAGGTTATATTTGCTCTGGTTTATAATCCTGATTAATGTTGCCAACAACGCATTTGAATATATAAAACTCAGCTGCTTTGAATTTTCTTTCTAAGGAATCAAAGCAATTAATGAGTGTTAATTTAATATATTTGGAATTTAATGCACAACTGTAAATTGCAATTCATTGACATCTTATGTTTTATTTAATAAGACACACCCAACCACCACTCACATATCTCACTCTTTATAATTACACATACACATATATATATCATATAAGTCCATATACATTATTCATATCTATATAAGTATATATATATATATATATATATATATATATATATATATATACTAATATATATATATATATATATTATATATATATATATATATGTGTGTGTGTGTGTGTGTATATATATGAGTGTGTGTGTATTTAAATATATATTATTTTTTTAGACATTCATCATATATATATGTATATATATATAAATATATATATATATATATATATATATATATATATATATATATATATATATATATATATATATATATATATATATATATATATTTATATTTATATTTATATTTATATTTATATTTATATGCATACATACACATATATATACATATATGTATAATGGATATATGTATAATGTATGTAAATTCATGGTGAAACAATGTTTGAGCTTTAGCTATTATATTAAATATTTCTTTTTATTTCATCATTAATCACTTATGTTCTGGAACAATAAATTTTCGATGTTGATCAGTTGTAAATGTTGGTTTAGTGTAGGTGAGAATCATGGGAATGATGATAGGTCTGTTTCACACATCAGCTCTAAAAAAAAAAAAAAATTCCTTATTTTTAGATTTGTTTCCTCAAAATAGCACTACAAGCGGAGATTACTAGAATAAAACAAATGCTAGTCAAAAAAGAAAAATGTAGAAATAATTTAGAAGTCTGAACTATACAGTAACAACAATGTGTGTGTGTGTGTGTGTGTTTTTGTGTGTATGTATATATATATATATATATATATATATGTATATACATTTATATGTATATATGTATATATAACTATATATATAATTTATATATATGTATATATATATATATATATATATATATATATATAATATATATATACACACACATACATATATATATAATATAGATATATTTATGTGTGTGTGAGTGCATGCATGTGTGCATGTGTGTGTGTGTGAGAGAGAGAGAGATTATATATATATATATATATATATATATATATATATATATATATATATATATATATATATATATATATATATGCATGCATGTATGTATGTATATGTTCAACACGTTAAATACTACAAACACAACATCGAATGAATGTTAACAGAAACACATGACATATATTTATATGAACCAAATGTATTTTAGTTATCTAATACATGAACACATTATGAAAAATCTCATTGTAAATACATATATTGTAACCAGTCATAACTTAGCACCACTAAAACATGAAAATTAAAAAAAAAATTCCTCATCTATAATAAACTAAAATCCTGAAAGCTATTGAATAAATTTCAGATGACAAATCTAATTTAGAAATTTATTTGGAAACATGAAAGTTGTAAACTTCATGACTAACAGTTACATTAGACATACATGCACCACTTATTCTCAGTGTCTGACTATGTATCTCAAACAAAGAACTATTGCAACACATTACATTACACAACACAAAATAAAAATAGATAGAGAAAAAACATTTGTTTATACCACATCTTAGCAATATTATCTGTTAATTCCCCACAAGGCTTTTCTTTTTAATTGTAGTTAAGTCTCATAGGCTAAAAATATAGTTTTGAATGTCTGATTACAAAGAAAGTCTAGCATGTTATCAGTGTCAAGTATAAAGACAGAACGACACACACACACACATACACATGCACACACACACATGCACACATTCATGTATGTATGTGTGTGTTTATGTATGTATGTGTGTGTTTATGTATGTATGTATGTATGTTTGTACTATGTGAGGTGAATTCATGTTTATTTTAACATCAATATTTGTACTTCTTCATGTATTCTCTGTATATATTCTTGTATGCATATTTGATTACATTATTTTAACTCCACTCAGACTATAGAACAGTCTATGATTATAACAAAAATATACAGAACGCTGAATTGAGAAATATAAATATATAAATATATATATATGTATGTATGTATATATATTTATTTTTATATATATATATCATCATCAGCATCGTCGTCGTTTAACGTCCGCTTTCCATGCTAGTATGGGTTGGACAATTTGACTGAGGACTGGTGAAACCAGATGGCTACACCAGGCTCCAATCTGATTTGGCAGAGTTTCTACAGCTGGATGCCCTTCCTAATGCCAACCACTCAGAGAGTGTAGTGGGTGCTTTTTATGTGCCACCGGCACATGCTGGTGGGATGTAAAAAGCACTGGTACTGGTGCCACATAAAAAGCATCTGTGCCAGTGCCATGTAAAAAGCACCCAGTGCGCCCTATAAAGCAGTTGGCATTAAAAAGGGCATCACACCTTAGCAACCACACCAGGACAGATAATAGAGCTTGGTGTTGCACTTGATCTTACCAGCTCCTGTCAAGCTGTCCAACCCATACCAGCATGGAAAATGGTCATTAAATGATGATGATGATGATGATAAGGATGATGACGACGACGATGACGATGATGATGTTGATGATGTTGATGATATATCATAATATTTGCTATTGCATACAATGATGTGTCACTTCAGACAACAGACATTACATGAATGGGAGACATATACTCTTTCAGATGATGATGACCTAGTATTATCGTTTTTCATTTCATGAACTCTTGAATTAAGACAAGACCAATCTTAGATTCACAAACTTGGTTACAAGGCATTATTGATATTTATGTGGTTTTCTTTCCTTGTATTATTTTTCAATTTTGGATGTTTAAAATGATTTACTTCAAATTACATTTACCCAATGTTTAATTTTTCATAAATCGCCAACATTTTCAGGGCAGATTTAAAGTAGTCCTTGTATTTTAATTTCAGTTTATAACAGTTTTATCTATGTTTTCTCTAATTGAGTAAGAGACCAGAATTCTTTTGTCTTCTCTTTGAATTATATGGCCAACACATCTCATTCTGTTTTGTTGTAAGAGAGCTTTTATATTTACATTTGAAGATGTTAACATCCCTCCCATAGCCTCTCCATGGTATATATGCAAAATTTGTTAAAGGCAATTTTGCTAAATATTCTTCAACTGTACAAACTCACTCTCTCTGTCTATTTCTCACACACACACACACACACGCACACATGTTTTATTTTACAATTTAAACTTCTAACATCAATGTAATAGGCACACTGAAGACTTAATGATGACCAACAAACACTCACTGTCTGTAACCATTTAACCATTTATATTACAGGTGCTCATATTATTAAACTTATAGATAAATATTGCAAATCTCACTCACTTTTTCTAGGATATTAACAAAGGGCTGTAAGCCATAAAGAATCCTCTTAATTGCACCACATGATTTCCTTTTTATTATAGAGATATTTTTCATAATTATTATTTTTTTCTTATTATCACACTGCTTTGAAGCAGCTTCCTAATGTCTATATAACAAGCTATTTATAGATGATAGTCTAAAGGTGACATAACAAATATTTTTATGTTGCCTCTATTTGACACCAGAGATTAATATTTGATAAGTTAAAGAAGACCAGTCAACAACATCTTAAGGTCAAATGCTTTCATAACGAAACCTTCATTGATATTTCATATAAGATATGAAAGCAAATCAATACAAAGGAATTTTCTTCTGACCTGTGATATATGAAGTTGTATACTAATTGTTTACACACACTATCTTATTGAAGCTGTCACCTCTTGTTGGCTATATTCATATATGCTTGTCTTATTATATTGCCTTGTAACTCCAAAGATGACTAGATACCTTTTTTTTTTCTTTGTAGGAAAGTTATTTGAATATATGTTATATGATGAATTATTACTTGCATAGCATTTTTACTTATTTTCGTTTTTTTTTTTGTTTTGATGTGAATTCTTATTTAATTCTAAAAAATAATATTGTTTGTATAAGATATGCAAACGCCTCTTCCAAAAGTCAATTTCAAGCCTGTTGATGAATAGTGATGATAACAATAGTAATGATGAATATATAGATCAATTTTGTAAATTAGAACTTTAAAGTGTAGCCACTTTCTTCAATGTGTATCTATAGATTCTGCTTTGATCTTTATGAGATAACATTCTCGTATGTTATGAATGCAATAATATCATGCAGCAAAAATATATCAAAATATATCAAATCTGAAAATCACAGGCTACTTTCATACTGTATACTCCTATTTAATAGTAACTATGTGTTACTTTTCAAGCTCTAACTCATTATTATCTCCATTGAGTTTTTACCTCTTACATAATATCATTTGGTTACTGATGTGAACACTTTAATTGAAATCATTAGGATTCTTTTGAACCTCATAAAAACACACTCTGCCTCACAATATAATAATTACTTTGATTTATCCACTATTCTTTGCAGTTCCATCAGTAAATCAAGAGAACATTATATAGAAAAATGTAAAATTCTCTCACACTAGAATTCTCCTAATCATTCATGTTTTTTATATTTTACACCATGGCAGAAAGAATAAATCAATAGCAGTAAAGTGATCAATGCCATGCAACAACCAAAGGATTTGCAATTAGAAAAAAAAAAAGAAACTGAATTCATATTTTTAGTTACTTTTTAACTTAATGCTATTTTTCAAAACTAATTAGGTGTCACTCCCTGGTTTTCCAATAAAACATCTATCATTACAAGATCCATGTTGGAGCATTCACAGATTCTTTCCTTTATTAGAATTGCCCAAGGTTTACTAGCAAAACTAAGCCAT
>NC_142929.1:128904827-128924827 GCF_046866305.1 Octopus bimaculoides | reverse complement strand
GATAGATAGATAGATAGATAGATAAATAGATAGATAGATAGATAGATAGATAGATAGATAAATAGATAGATAGATAGATAGATAGATAAATAGATAGATAGATAGATAAATAGATAGATAGATAGATAGATATGTTTTTATTATAGCCACACAGGGCTGAACACAGAAATTGGACGAAATACAAGCGTAGAGTTTTTCATTTTCGAGGTGGGCTGGGTGGGACACACAAAGAAAAGTCAAATCAATAGGGATTGTAATCGTTGGGGTGTGTGGTGTACAAAAATTATAAATCTTCCCAAAAACGGGAATAAATATTGTTTACAGTTTAGGTGTATCCTTGGAGTGAAAAACCTACAAAAAAGCACCAAGGCAGTTCAAAATGTACATAAAAGTAAGTACCTTTTCTCTCGTTTTCTCTTTTTGTTACAAATTAATGCTTAAAATGGTGTCGTCTTTCATACTCACCAATTTTGCCACATTTACCCATTTTTTATTGAAGCTTTCATTCGACAACGCTTTCCTCTCTATCCTCATCCTCCTTTTCAAGTGGTACTTGAAAAAGTTGACGAGGGACTGACCAGAGAGGAAAGTGTTTGTTTGTAAACCTTTCAAACGAGTCCACCACACACATTCTTTCGCCATAGCTATCAGTGTTACGTAAACCGTTTTTCCTTCCCGTTTAAAGGAAGGTGGCTGAACAATATTCACGATAGACTCGGCCGATAAGCGGGCTCGTCCCACACGCGACAGCAGCCGTTCGATGAAGGTCCACAGCTCTGAAATATCTGGACACTGCACGAGTGCGTGCAGAACGGTTTCGTCGCTCTGACCGCATCTCGGGCAGGTCGGTCCGGTGGTTTTCGAACCGTGTCTGTAGACCTTCTCTCGAACTGGTAGTGCGTCCCGATAGCATTGCCAAGCCAGGGATCTCTGGAAATTATCCATAGGCCCCGGCCCGAACGTTGTCTTGAAAAGGCGAGTTAGGAATTTCTCGTCGACACCCAGGTTTGCCCCGAGAGTGTCGTCGGACCTCCCCTCCACTAGTCCTCTATAGAACGCATTGGTCGTTTGTAAGTTGCACAAGTTTGATCCCGGACGGCAGAGCTGTTGTAGAGCTTGGCGACACTCGCGGTGCCAATCGCCCAGTTTCGGTCTCTTTTTGATCCATGTTTGCAGTTCGGTGAGTGAGACGAGCTGCGGGAAGGCGAGCCTCACAAACGGCGCCCACACCTGTTCACCGTCTTCAATGAAGTTCCAGAGATGCCGCAGTCTCAGCGCATGTCTGCGCATCATTAACCACGGCATCCCCAGTCCTCCATGTAACGGTTGTTGACAGCAAATGGATCGCCTCACCATCGGAACACCACCCTTCCACAGAAAGCGGAAGAGTATGCGTTCTAGTTTCGTGATGGTGGCATCGGGACAAGGTACGACGGTCAGGCGGTAATCAATGACTGATGCGATATACGCATTAGCCACCTCCGCCCGACCTTTTAGAGATAACTTTCTCTCGGCCCATGTTTGGCTGAGTTTGATTACTCTACTGGTGATTTCGTCCCAGTTCTTATCCATCTGGAGGTCCAGATTGAACCAGACCCCGAGCAGTTTAACCGGTCCGTCCGTCCAGCGTCCCACTACGGAGTCACTGTTGCACGGTATAGGCTTGCTTCTCCAGGTGCCAAGTAGCAAACCCACCGACTTTTCCGGGTTAAGTTTTGCTCCTGTCACCGTTTCGTATTCTTTAAGTGTCTCGCTTAGCATCTCGACGTGCTTTTGGCTCGACACTATGACGGTGACATCGTCCACATATGCAGACACGCTCATCCCGCAACCCAGCTCCCGTGGGATACCCCTCAGTGTCGCCAGCTTCCGCAGTAGTGGTTCGAGCGTCAATACATACAGAAGCGCCAACAGGGGACATCCCTGACGGACCGAACGCTTGATGTCGAAAGGTTTTGACAGGTGACCGTTCACCCGAATTACCGATCGGATGCCGCTATACAAGGCAGCGATCCAACCGCGGAAAACGGGACCAAAGCCAGCCGCCCTGAGGACGGCCGCCAGGTATCGATGGTCCACCCTATCGAAGGCTTTAGATTGATCTAAATTGATCAACGCCCCACCCATGCCAGGATCCTTAACTACCCTGTCCATGATGTAGCGCATGAGGTGGAGGTTGTCATGGATGCTTCTGCCCGGCACTGCGCATGTTTGCGCCTTGTCGACCAGTTTATCGATGACAAGCGCCAACCTCTCGGCTATTACTTTGGCCAAAATTTTCAAATCTGCGTTGAGCAGAGTGATGGGCCTGAAATTATCTATAAAATTCCCCTTGTTTGGGTCTTTCTTCAGCAATGTCACTGCACCTCGGCTCACGAAACTGGGAATTCTCCCGTTTTGTTGCCAGTTGCAGTAGACTGATGCCAAGAGGTCTCCAAACAAGTCTGGCATTTGGCAATACAGCTCGTAGGGTAGACCATCCAATCCAGGCGACTTATCCCTCGCGCAGCCCACCATCGCATCCCTTATTTCAGCAGCTGTGATGGGACCCTCACAACACTCTGCTTCTCCCGCAGTGAGCCGCGGCAGGCCAGTCAGGTAGGCACTGAAGTCCATCCTGCGTTCCGACCCACCGCTCGCACCAAACAGTCGAGCAAAGTGCTGTTGAAAGGCCCCACATATCCTTTCGGGTTCGAGTAAACTGCATCCTTGTTCATCAATTAGAGACCGAATAGTGGCTCTGTCACCGCGTTGCACCTCCGCCACCCGGGCTTCTCGCGCAGCTTCGATCCCTTCGTTCCTTAAGGCACGCATTTTAGCTCTGACGACGCAACCTTCGTGTTTGGCGTTGAGGTGTTGGTCGAGGGCCATCCTCGCTGCCAAAACGTTGGTTGCGCTGCCAGTTGTAAGTGCCTCTTCTAGTTTCTTGACTAAGTCTCCCTCTATTCTATTTCGATCTATCGCTAGTTCTTTACTAAACCTAATAGATTCCGATTTAATTGCTATTTTCAGGGCAAACCACCATCGGTTGTTAACGATGGCTCCTGTTAACGCCCTCTTAATTAATTCGTTAATCCGGTTCCTGTAAACCTGCCGCGCTAAGAGCGAAGCGTTCAGTTTCCAGTAACCGGGACCCTGCCTATGTGTTTTATCTAAGTCGAGCGTACACGTCACAAATTTGTGATCCGTGTAGCTGACTATTTTAAATTGTGGACATCCTACACTAACTCTATCCGCTGTCCTACATAGAACTCTATCTAGATACGATCTCGACGATCCGACGCGGTTTGTCCAAGTCCACGTTGGCACGTTCGGATGGTCGAGTCGGAACCTGTCAGACAAATGGAAACGTCTGAGCAGGTCTTTAAGGCACTTACATCCCCTTCTACTCCTATCCATTCCCACATAGTCTAGATGCGTGTCCAAGGTAGCGTTCCAGTCCCCTACTAATAGTAAAGGTCTTGACGTTCCCAGGAAAAACTCTAGACGTCTAAAGAAATCCGCCCGACCCGTTAAGGACGGTGCATACACTGCCATCAGACGGAAAGCACATCCGTTTGTACCATCGACGTCCACGACAACCAGCCTACCCTCCGGGTCTAGGAATATTGGCCTTACTTTTAGGTTCAGACTCTTCCGAAAAAACACCGCGGTACCACCACCACCCATGTTTGGCAGACAGGGAGAAAAATAAATGTCGAATTGTCCGCCAAACATGGACTTGCGGGTCCGCGGGTTACTGAGTCTGGTTTCACTGATAGCTATTATTTCTATGTTCTGTGACCTGATGTCATTTAGAAGATATCCTTGCTTCCAAGCTGACGCCAAGCCACGTACATTTACACAACCTATTTTAAGCATAATTTAGTCGAAAAGTGTAAAGAGTCGAGAGAGAAGGTTACTTACTCATTTCGACAGTTTTACACTGTTCCTCCTTAGAAGTGTCTAGGAGTAAGTCTTTGTATAAGTTTTTAGAGAGGTATTTTTGGAAACCCCCTACCGCATTTGGATAGAGGGATTTGAGTGTGTGGTGCTGTGTTGGTGTCAAATGTAATATTTTTATATGTTCTGGTGGTGTTGTTCTTGGATGATTGTTTGTTTTCATGTCATCTTCACATATGTTTGTGTGATATGCAATATACTCCATTAATTTTATGTCTTTTGTGTTTATGGCCGAGAGCATTGTATGCGTTTTTGTGGTGTTGGTGTTGGTGTTAGTTTGGTTGTGTAAGGGGCTTTCAGGGTTTGTGTACCTCCCTGCTTTGCTTGTGCTTGGTTTTGTCTTTTTTAATCTTTTTCTCTTACCCCCTGTGGCTATCTGCCATTCCACTGGGCTGTCATCGTTTGACGAAAAGTCCGACAGATCAGAGGGGGGTAAGGGCAAGGCATCAGGTTCTATGCCTGTATTGTGTGGTGTGTGTGTTGTTGGGGATTTAGGTTTTGCATTTGTTTTTTCTTCGTTGATGTTTGTTTTCTTCGTTGTTGTTCTTGGTATTGGTGTTGGTCTATCTTTTGATGTTGGTGGTGGTGTTGTTTCCCTAATTGGTTTTGGTGTTGGAGTTGATTGTGGTGGTGTTGTTTCTTTTCTTGGTGTTGATGGTGATGTCGTTTGGTTTACTTTGTTGATGATCACTTGTGGGTTTGGTGGTGTTGGTAGCAAAGGTTGTTTTTTATTTATTTTTTGTTTTGGTTGTAACTGTTCTTGTTTCTTTTTTTGTGCCAAAACGCACTTTGAAATTAGGTGTTCTTGGCTTCCGCAGAGGTAGCAAAGCGGTTTTTTACCCTCCGCCACCACATAGAGGCTTTGTCCATTTTCCAAGTGAATCACATTCGGCAACTTTTCCAGTGAATCTTGATCCATCTGGATCAAAATTTCAATGCTTTTTCCGGTCCAGCTGTTATTATGAACAACAGTGGTTTCTAACACATTTATTGTTTTCAAATGAAAACATATCGCCGAAGTAATCCACTTGGACTCAATTTCCGGAGGGACATTATTTATTTTTATTCTACTCACTCTCTGTCCCATGTAGTATGGGACCATGATTAGTTCATCATTTTGTAAGGCTTCCATACTATACAATTTCGCCTCTTCTTCATTATTGAAACGAAATTGTACTGTATTAAATTGCAAACCCCAGTTTATATATTCTTTAATTTTCATGATTTTTTTGGCACATTTCTCGATTTCTGTTTTTGTAATTGGATTTGTTAATTTTTTACTTTTTCTTATTATTTTGTAAATGATGGTTCTTTTTTCTACGTCTTCTCTCACTTCTTTTGGGGTATGTAAAATTAAATTTTGTCCGGACGTAGAAAAAAGGGACCTGGTCTCTATAAGTTCTTTGTTTGTAAAATGTAAAGTTTCTTTTTTTTGTTTTAGCATGTCTGCAAAGTTTTTGTTGTTGTTGTTGGTGGTGGTGGTGGTTGTGGTGTTGTGGCTTCTGTTCATTTTTCCTTCCTCTCTTTCGCTTGCTGTTTGTGAAGAGAGTAAAGGTTGAGTTGAACTGTTGCTGCTGCTGCTGCTACTTTTTGTTGTTGTTGTTATCGTTGTTGTTGGTGGTGGTGGTGATGATGGCGTCAGCAGCAAAGGTGCTTACGTCAGAGATATTTGTGACGGTTTTTACGCATGGTTTTGTAACCTTGGTTACAGTTTTGTTTTTGTTGTTGGTGTTGTTGGTGGTGACAGGGCTTTTAACAGTATCGATGACGTTGACAGCTTTGACTTTAGAATCTGTTGCTTCATTCTTTTTCTCGATGTCTGTTATTGTTTTGGTGTGTGTGTGCGTGCATGATTTATTTTTTTGTTCTCCTAGCGTCTCAAGTCTAGGAAAATGTTCGTTCATCAAAGTTTCTGTCCAGCGTTCTATGACTATGTTTCTCGACATTTTTCAATGTCGAGAAGAAAATATATAATTTTAAAAAGGTTGAAACTTCCCCTAAAGGGCCAATTCCTACCTTGAAAACACAATAAAAAGAAAGTTTGGTGCTTCACACACCTTATATACAAAAATTCCAACAAAATATGGGCAATAAAAGGTCAAATAAACATTTACCTCTGCAGCCGATGTGACAGCACGTCCTTCTGATAGATAGATAGATAGATAGATAGATAGATAGATAAATAGATAGATAGATAGATAGATAGATAGATAGATAGATAGATAGATAGATAGATAGATAGATATGTGTGTGTGTTTGTGGATGTGTGTGTGTATAGGAATGCATGTATGTATATGCATGTATATGTGTTTGTGTATATCAGTGCAAATATTTGTGGAAATAATTTCTTATATACCTTCCTTGAAGCATTCTAACTTCATAGTTTGATTGATGAAGATAAATAAAATGAACCCAAGACTACAAATGCTGAGGTCAATATAGTTGAATAAAATTTCATTATGTACAGCAGAAGCAGTATTAGTTTAAAGCAGCAACCTTTGTAGCATACTTAAAGTAGATGCATTGTTGAAATCCATCCTGTACTCATCCTGAGATAATATCTCTAATACATGTATAGTGCTAAACACACACACACATGTACCAGTAACAGATGAAAAAAATTATCTAGCAGCTGTGATTTGTTGTTATGCTTCAGCATGGTCATGCACTTATCACTGAAACTGGTAAAAAAAACAAAATACCATCCATTTTATATTGACTTAAATCTTAATATTGGTTATCACTTTGAGGTTGTGTATAAATTTTCCTTCAAATCGATTTCTAACCTTTCTAACTACTGTCACCTTTGGCAGTTGTAAAGTTCAACTTACTCCCCACCGCCATCCATCACACCAGTTTGTTCACAAGTTGTAACTATTTTTCCTTCAAGCTAAATGTTTTCTAAAAAGAAAAATACAGAGCAATAAATACTTATCATTGTATAGAAAACAAAAACAAATAAATCTGTTTAAATAGTTAATTAATTAATTGAAATAAGAGAGTTTTATAAAAGATTTCAATCATTGAACATTTACTTTCATGTTTACAAAATTAGCAATTAATTAAGTGTTTTTTGAAGACATCAATATTTTGCACTAGCTGTGAAAAGATTTGCAACTTACCATGCTGAAAGGAATTGTCAAATATATTCGTTAGACAATTCAATAATGAAAAATTGATTAATTGAAAGAATTAGAGATGTTCAAAAGGATTATGAGTTGGAATAATTAAAATTTAAGAGTTGTGCTTGTCTGGCAACTAACTTGATCTAAGGCCATATGTTGACACTGAAGCAACTAGATTGTGGGAGATTTGTTCTAACCATTTAATACCACACAAAGATGTTAAACTTTAAATACATTCATATTTCAAATCTACTATCATTTTCAATGCTCTCTTATAGGCGCCCTCATGTCCCACTCACAATAGCTACTCTTCTGTACCTTTATATCTCTCTTCCCACCATTCCTACACCTTGTACATCATCTTCTTACTTTCTGGTCTATCTTCCTTCCCAAGCCACTTCTCTCTCTCCCGTTTTATTGTCTCTGGTATTTATCATTAACCACACTTCCAACTTTATTCATCACTTGCTACATTCACCTTTAACCTCCATCTCTGACCATCAGTCGCTCTCCCCTCACACTTTTAAGAAACTACCTATTTTCCCCTTATTATCCACTGTCAGTATCCTTTCTTATACTCATCTTGGACTTTGAAAGTCTGCTCTGGCACCCTTTCACTACCATTTTATCTTCCACTTTCTCCCAGCCACCCTTATAAAATGCAGGACAACCATGTGTCTTTTCTGTAGCAAGATTCTTGTGCTTGTCTCTCTATCATACTTTAGTCTTTTAACACCTCGCTCCCCACCTCCAACACTTAATCGAGGGAGGCTTTCCTTTTTACTTTTCCTGTCTTGCAAGTTACTAGTGCAACTGAACTAGTGCTGGTGGTATGAGAAAAGCAGCTAGTACACACTGCAAAGCACTGGTATTAGGAAAGGCATCCAACTATCTTCCATAGGAACCAAGCCAAAGTCGACACTGCAACTTGATGCAACCTGTGGCTTGCCCAATCCTGTCAAACTGTCCAACTTATACCAGCATATAAAATAGACGTTAAATAACATGATGATGAGGTGTCAAAATTTCCATTGCAAAACTGCAATGTGGTTACTGATGCAATTCCACTGCAACTGATATAAAGTTTATCATAAACCTTGTTATATTATTTCTAGGCATTAATTGCTACTGATGTTGGTAATCAAAGAAATCTATTCATTCCAGTAAAATCTGAAGCCCCATGAGTTTTCTTGGAACAATTCAACAGTGGTTTCCCCATGTGGTCTGCTTGTTTATTTACAGTTTACTCTGCTGGTCTCTCATTTCCCTAAGCTTTCACTTGAGACATAAGGCTTATTTGAGCATGAAACAAGAAGGGTTGGTTCATATGACATCAGAGTATGTCCATACATCTATGGGCCAATATGACACCTGTTTAGAGACCAGTTTTTTTCTAAGGCTTATATGCCACGAATCTATCTCCTGGTGTTTTACTGAAAGGAGTGTCCTTGAGAGATGCTACTACCCAAAAGTAGTAGTGACCAAGGGGGAAGTCTATATTTCCTCAAACTTCTGAAATCCTTAACTGGAGCCTCATTGCTGGATGCAGATTAATATCCTACCCAGGACTTATAATCATAGAAATAAACAGTAATAAATCGTTTATCTTTCACTTGTTTCAGTCATTAGGGCCTTGAAGAATTTTAGACAAACGAATCAGCTCCACTACTTAATTTTTATTTTTAAGTCTGGCAGTTATTCTATTAATCTCTTTTTTTTTTTCTGAACTGCTAAGTTATGGGGATATAAACACACCAAGTTTGCAAATGGTGGTGGAGTACAAACACAGAAACGAACACAGACACACAAACACACACACACACACACACACACACACACACACACACACACACACACACACACGCACGCACACACACATACACACACACACACACACACACACACACACACACACACACACAATGGGCTCCTTTCATTTTCCATTGACCAAATCCACTCACAAGGCTTTGGTCAGCACAAGACTAAGGTAGAAGACACTTGCCCAAGGTTCCGCACATTGAGACTGAACCCAGAACTATGCGACTGGGAAGCAAACTTCTTACCACACAGCCATGTATTGCAAGTAGTATTACATATAAACAGACAGTATTACAATGTACTACAACACTTTTCAAAACTTCTAGTGCCCATTTTCACCAAATCAATTTATATGTAATAAATATCTGAATTGATTGATAAATTTTCTTATCTGTTCAAATTCATTACTAAATTCAAAATATTTTAAAATAAAAAAATTCACTAGAATTTAAGCTGTCAATATTTACCATTGAAGTGATTAAGGTAATTTGTCATTGTGATTATGGTAGGAATTGCAGTCTTTTTCCTTTTTTCAACAAATTTCATCTGTGACTTTGAAATTTAGATTATGATAAATTTCATGACAAAGTTACCAAACAGTTTTAAGGTGGAATGGTGTAAAGAAATAAAACATGACAAAAAAAGAAAAAGAAAAAACAAATAAAAAACTAAAAACAATTTGATGCCACGCTGGCTATCAATTTATAGTTCACTGACACATAATCGATGTGTTAATCGTTTTGATAATTTGGTTGAATTACAAATATTAAACGCAACAAGAGCTTTGTAAGTAATTTTTTGTTTCTACTACTAGTCTTCAGACTCTTTAAATTCTGAGTTCAAAATCCAGCTGAGGTTGATTTTGTCTTTCATCCTTTCAGGGTTGAGAAAATAAGAGAAGAACTGGGGTTGATGTAATCAACTATCCCACTCCCCTAAAAAAACATTGCTGGCCTTGTTTCAAAATTTGAAACCATTTTTCATTCTCTGTGATGATACAAAAATCTGCAAAAAGGAAATGCGTTGTTTTGAACATATTCTTCTTTTGACAGAAGAATTCTCAATTTTTAGTAAGAGAATTTTAGTGAATTGAGAAATGCAAGCATAGGCCCACCCTGCTTAGCAAAGCAGCACCAGCAGCGATGCCCACCTCCTCTGAACAAAACAGGATTGCAGGAATGCAAAGAAAACATGAACTGTTTATGTCAAGATCCAGTTCCTTTCCTTCAGTTCCAACAGACCTCCTATTTAAAACAGGCATTCATTAGTTAAATCCATGAATGAAAGAAAAGTGGTAATATCTATTGGTAGAATTGATTCTTTTAATTGGATTTTTACTTAGATTTCTCCTCCCTTTCTAGACAAAATGAATCATGATAATATCATTGATGAGAATATTCTTCCACCATTACATCATTATCATCATCAGATTGGAGCCTGGTGTAGCCATCTGGTTCGCCAGTCCTCAGTCAAATCGTCCAACCCATGCTAGCATGGAAAGCAGACGTTAAACGATGATGATGATGATAATTTTGGCATGGCTGCTATGGTTGGATGCCCTTCTTAATGCCAACCGCTTCACAGAGTGTGCTGGGTGCTTCATATGTGACACTGGCACAGGTGCATTTATGTGGCACCATTATGGGTGCTTATTCTTTGCAAGCTTAGTACTTATTCTATCAACTCCTTTTGCTGAACTGCTAAGTTACAGGGACATAAACACACCAACATCTGTTATCAAGCAATGGTGGTGGAAGGAGACAAACACAGACACAAAGATCCACACACATAAACATACACACACATACACACACATACACACACACATATATCTATATACATACATGATGGGCTTCTTTACCAAATCCACTCACAAGACTTTGGTTGGCCTGAGGCTATAGCTGAATCCACTTGCCCAAGGTGACACACAGCGGGGTTGAACCTGGAATGATGTGGCTAGGGAAGTAAGCTTTTACCACACACCTATACCTGCACCATATATATGCATATAGTAGAAGATTTTGGTGCAGTACTATACATTAAAAAAAAAAAGATGAATAAGAATGACTTTTCTGATAATATTTTCTACTTTAATGGTTAGATGTTTACAAATCATATCATTTGAACTCAGAACATAAAGCACGAAGAAATGCTGGTAAGTCATTTGTTCAATTTGTTAACAATTCTGCCAGCTCAGATTGGCAGAATTGTATACATCTAATCACTAAAGGGGAAAAAAATTATCAGAAATGTCATTCTTATTCATTTGTTTCCAAATACACACACAAATTTATATACATACATACATACATACATATATATATATATATATATATATATATATATATATATATATATATATAAATATATGTTTGTATGTATGTATGTATCTATATGTGTGAGAGTATTTGCGTATATGTGTGTATATGTATATATATATGATGTGTCTACTAGTGTACCTGTGCCCTCAGGATTGATGACAGTTTTATTAATTATAGGTAATGGTGCAACTGTTTGGAATGACAGGTGAAACCACAGAGATCATTTCGCACTGACTTCCCTCTTTGTATTCAATAGGAAAGTATTACATTTTGATCTAAGCCAAAATGGCAATACCAATAATTCATAAATGTGACAGTGCAGGCCACCTGTTGAAAACGATGAGTCTGGGTCACAGTTATATAAGAGAGATATAGGTACTTGTCTCTGTAACTATATATCATCTTCATATATATATATATATAAATTAGTATAAAAAAATTTAGATTCAAGGTGAATATGGTACTTAAGTTTAGGCACCAGAATTAAGTATGGTATTATCCATACAATTCCAAAATAAGGTGATTAGAAATCAAAGTAAGCAACAAGGATATTCAAAGTTACTGCAGTATAATCGTTTCACACGACTCCATTTATTTAAGCAATGTGAGCATTACATTAAATGTAAAATGCAGAGCAATCTTCAGCTGCACAAAGATACAGAAACTTTACGGAAATTTCATTTCAGTAGAAGGACATATTACTGTTGTAACTACATTTAAACAATGCAAGTGGGAAGGAAGAATATAAAAAAACATTTTGACTTAACCAAAGCAAACAGGCTATAAATTAGTATAAGCAGCTAGGCACAATACAAGATGAGAAAGGAAAAGTTTAATCATCAGTAATTGTGACTGAAGGTGCTGAATAGCACCTATATTGCAAGAAGTAAAAAATGTGAAACCTTAAGGCTGCATAAAGTGCACCATTTATATATATATATATATATATATATATATATATATATATATATATATATATATATATATATATATATGCATTATATATATATATATACAAAGTTTCAAATTTATACATTTAAAAAAGAGATTTAACACCAAAGTTTATATATCCATGTATTCATTCAATGTAAACATTTCTGTGTATTACTATATTTAACCATTAAAATAAGTTAAATATATTAGTTGTCGTACACATCATGAGGAATAATTTTCATTAGAACAAAAAAACCAAAAAAAACATAATGAATTGATCAAACAAAATCAAATTTAAAATTTAAATCTATACCATTATCGTATAAATACGAAATCCTCTCTGTTTACATCCGCTAACTTATAATGTATATAGTTTTAGAGAAAAGAATCAAAGTTCATGAACTCATCAATGAAAATCCAAATTTCTTGCCAATAGAGAAAGAGCCAACTTCTAACCTAGATCCAAGGCTCCTTTGGAATTTCAACAACATCATCAACAGGGTATTTTTGTATGTATATATATATATGGGAAGATTTGTATGTTTTGTTTTATATATGTATTCTCATGCATATTGTAGCATATCTAGACATACGCATATATACTTAAATGATAAAAGATAAACTTCTGGAAAGTTTTACAGATTTGTACAGTTTCAATGATGGATTAGATCTGTAGTCTTCAAATCAGCTTTCTCCTTTCTGGCTTTGAGAAGCCTAATTACTCAAGATTGGTATTTAGGCAATGTATTACATATCCCAGTGCCCCAATGGTAACAGCTATAAACCTGAACTTGTAATCAGGACAGAGTAGTCGTAGATTCCTCAATTGTTCAGTGTAGGTATTTTCTTTTTTGCTATGTATGTATGTATGTATTTATGTATGTATGTATGTATGTATGTATGTATGTATGTATGTATGTATGTATGCATGTATGTATGTATGTATTTGCTTTTGGTATCCAGGAGCGAAGCATGGCCATTAGAGTTTAACTTGTAAGAGTTTTTTAATGGAAAGCTTTCACATAACAAACAACAAAAATTATCAGAACAACATCTAAAACATGAAATGCATAAAAGCTACTTTCCATTTTATCCTAAGCTTAAAGATCCACATGAAGAGGATGGATTCCAAAACGAACGAATAAAGAAGCTTCTTACAGAGAAATTTTGCTGACTTTTTTAAGTCCACTAAATTACGATGCCACAAAATGTCTGTTTAACCATTTGCAGTTTTGAATTGAAGTAAGAAAGACACTGATGAGTTATAAAAATTCTGGAACAGATCCAAAGAGATGCAGTTCTATTCGTAATCTCTAATTAGTGATAGAGAAGCCAACTCTTTGAAATTATTAGAAGTCTGGTCTGAAGCCACAAGAGGACTGGTAAGCATTGTCAAGTTTGAAGTGACTTCCAAAATATTCAGATATTACGATTCATCTCTCAGGAGCACCAATCACTTGAGATCAGAGATTGTAAAGCAGTGATTCTAATCGATATTTGGGGTTGCAGGTTAGTTATTTCAACCAACTATTCCAATCAATATTTTTGATGAAATCTTATAAAAAATACTTTGACTCAGCTATCACTACCAATGTGATTAAAGAAAATATAGAAATAAAAATAACAAACTGCACTGGTTTAAGAAAGCCATTGCATACTTAACTGTAGAGGGTGGTGGGGAGAAAACAGGGTTATGTACTCTGTTGCAATTATAGCCACACCTGGAGTTTGCATCCATTGTAAATAAGACGTGTGTAAGTGTGAATATAACATATATATATATATGTATATGTATATATGTATGTATATATGTATATATATATGTATATATATGTGCATATATATATATATATATATATATATATATATATATATATATATATATATATATATATATATATGTATATGTATGTATGTATATAAATATGTATATGGATATGTATGCATGTGTGTGTATGTGTGATGTGTGTGTGTGTGTGTGTGTGTGTGTGTGTATGTGTGTGTGTGTGTGTGTGTGTGTGTGTGTGAAGGCATGTGGCTTAGCAGTTAGGGCATTCGGCTTGCGATCATAAGGTCATGGATTTGATTCCCCGCATTGTATATTTAAGCAAAACACTTTATTCCACGTCGCTCCGGTCCACTCAGCTGGCAAAAATGTGTAATACCTGTAATTCAAAGGGCCACCCTTGTCACACTCTGTGTCATGCTGAATCTCCCTGAGAACTACATTAAGGGTACACATGTCTGTGGAGTGCTCAGCCACTTGCATGCTAATATGCTAATTTCACGAGCAAGCTGTTCTTTTGATCATATCAGCTGGGCCCCTCATCGCCATAACTAATGGAGTGCTCCTTTGATATATATATGTATGTATATATATATATATATCGTCGTCGTCGTTTAACGTCCACTTTCCATGCTAGCATGGGTTGGACGATTTGACTGAGGACTGGTGAAACCGGATGGCAACACCAGGCTCCAATCCAATTTGGCAGAGTTTCTACAGCTGGATGCCCTTCCTAATGCCAACCACTCAGAGAGTGTAGTGGATGCTTTTACGTGTCACCCACACGAAAACGGCCACGCTCGAAATGGTGTCTTTTATGTGCCACCCGCACAAGAGCCAGTCCAGGGGCACTGGCAACGATCTCGCTCGAAAACCCTACAAAGGCCAGTCAGGCGGCCTTTATATATATATACATATATATATATATATATATATATATATATATATATATATATATATATATATATATATATATATATTTTTATATGTATATGTATATGTATATGTATGTATGTATATATGTATGTATCATCATCGTCGTTATCATCATCGTCGTTATCATCATCGTCATCATCATCATCACATAGACATGCTATGTAAGTATATTTATAAGTATACATACATATATTTATTATTGACAATAATTTATTGATATAATGCAAGTTTTGAAATGTAGTTTATTTAATACATTCTGCTGAATGTGGCATACAATATGTGGAACAAACAATTGAAGCATTACACCAACATCTTAATGGACATAGACAAGCATTTAAAATGGATATGAATCAACACATTTATAAACATTTTAGAGAACATGTTTTTGGGTTTGGTAGTCGTAAGGTACAAGTTATTGATCAGGTAATGGGTAATGAGAAAGGCAAGAGACAACTGCTTCCGGAAAGAAAATTTTTGGATTAGAGTAGTATGTGGAATACATCCATTTGCTTTGAATGTAGAATTTTAGGTTTAGGAAATGTATCAGGTAAAAATGACATGGGTGATGTGTATTTTTCACAGTCAATAGTAGTCAAGTGTCCATCATTGACAAGACCACACAAGGTAAAAATGAAATGATCTGGTGTGCTTGGTGCTGGAGTTAGTGGTGATTTATCTCCCTGCTAGCAATATAAATAAGTGTGTATTTTGCACCAAAATGCCTATACGTGGGTTTCTCTCATGGTAACTACTGCAGTATAGTTTGTTCTTACAGAACGTCCATGTTTAAGGGATGAATATACCTCTGAGAGGAAATGTAGACATGCTCTTAGATTAAATAGGCAGCAAGTTAGATGTAGGCATTTCTGAAACTTTAAAAATTGTTTAGATCATGCTTCCTTTCCATAATAGAAAAAACATTTCATAGATGTGAAAGAGATTTAACTGATGTTCACTTTGTAATTGGTAGTTATTGTAATAGATTAATTAAAGTGGTTACAGAAAAGGCAAATTAAGTCAAGGTTATACCTTTCATTAGTAAGTCCATTGATGATATTTATTTAGATACAATAAATAAAAGTAGGGTGGAGGCGCAATGGCCCAGTGGTTAGGGCAGTGGACTCGCGGTTGGAGGATCATGGTTTTGATTCTCAGACCAGGCGAGTGTTGTGTGTGTTTATTGAGCAAAAACACGTAAAGCTCCACAAGGCTCCAGCAGTGGGGGTGGCAACCCCTGTTGTACTCTTTTGCCCAAACTTTCTCTCACTCTTTCTTCCTGTTTCTTGAGTAACGCTGCAATGGACTGGCGTCCTGTCCAGCTGGGGTGGGTGGGGGATGGAACGCATAGGCCATAGAAACCGGGAAACTGGGCCCATGAACCTGGCTAGGCTTTAAAAGGGCACATAATAATAAATTAAAAGTAGGAGGACACATGATATTTTGCCAGTCTATGTTATGTGTGCAAATATACATATTAGCTAGAGACGAATTTTTGTTAGCTGTGAACCTAGAAAAATTCAAGATGATTAAACTTGTAATTGCAATAAGTCCATGTGTTTGTATGAAACTATTAGGTGTGTGTTTACCCATTTGTGTATGTGTGTGTTCTGCTCTCTGTTTGTGTGTGCAAGAGGCTATTTAGTGTGTGTCATACTGGAGAGATGTGTAGGTGAAATAGAAGTGATAACTCTTGTAGGTATTGGGAAATTGTGTATTATCATCATCCTCATCATTTAAGGTCTGCTTTCCATGCTAGCATGGGTTGGATGATTTGACTGGGGACTGGCAAACTGGATGGCTACACCAGACTCCAATCTGATCTGGCAGAGTTTCTACAGCTGGATGCCCTTCCTAATGCCAACCACTCCGAGAGTGTAGTGGGTGCTTTTTACGTGCCACCAGCATGAGAGCCAGTCTGGCAGTATTGGCAATGGCCACACTCAAATGGTGTTTTTTATGTGCCACCTGCACAGGTGTCAGTCCGATGTTTTGTTCACATGCCACGAGCACAAGTGCCAGTAAGGCGAAGCTGGAAACGATCGCGCTCAAATGGTGCTTTTTACGTGCCACCGGCAGGGGAGCAAGACTGCTGCTCTGGCAGTGATCCCGCTTGGATGGTGCTGTTAGCGCTCCTCTGGCACAAATGCCAGTCATCAAATTTGGTTCAGTTTCGATCTCACTTGCCCCAAGAGCTGGTTACTAATACAAATACATACATATATACAGAGAGAGAAAGAGAGAGAGAGAGAGAGAGAGAGAGAGAGAGAGAGAGAGAGAGAGAGAGAGAGAGAGAGAGCATCTAAGTGCATGAAAAAGACAAGAAATTGCTTTGACTTTCATGTTAAAAATAGTCTTGTAGACAGTTTCAATTTTAAATGAATTCATTTAGACAAAGAATTAATACCATCAATAATTTCCAAAATGCTCAAAATAGGTATTTCACATTTTCCGCTTGTGGTGCTTAGTGACTATAACTGAGATGCTACACAAAAACTGATGTCCTATTTGGAATTTGGACCCCCAAAATTAGCCCAAATAGCCTTCTCTATCAAAAGGAGCTACGATTATTGAAAACCAGTGTTGAAAACCAAGAAATGTGTTTCTAAATGTTTGATGTCTATTTTTTAAATAATTAGCCATTTAACAACATTTGTTTACTCATCAATATGATGCTGCTTCTTCTAATTTTTTTTTATCTTTGTTTTGGACCCATTCTGTAAATAGAAAGTTATTTTTTCCAAACCCAAGAAATATATTCTGGACGAATATTGAATAGATAAAAGTATTTATTGATTTATACAGTTTTCATTTTCAACAAACAACTTTATGCTTCAAAAGGTTTCAACTTTCCTAATCTTTTAAAGGTTTCTTGGTTTCTGGTAACACTGAGTATCAATTGAATATTAGTTTTACATCTTCCTTCTAGCATTTGCATTTTGTAAACTGACATTAGATAAGTTTAATGTCATCATAAACAATAAGTGAACATGATTTCTTTTGTTCCCCAAATTTTTCTGTTTTTGAAACATAAGCTTTTTAATACTTCTTTATTATTTAAATACATAAGGTTAAATAAATTAATGATTTTTTTGTCAATTATGTTGAGTCAATTATAGTCTACGGTTAAAATGTGGAAGCTGTGCTTGTCACAATGGAAGCATGGCAACCAATAAAAATAAAAATTAGATGCTGTGAGATCATGATGACCATGATGATCAAGATCATTGTCTTTGTTACAAGATCTATTCTTCCATGCTGTAATGGTTTGAAGGAGTCTATTACAGAACAATTCTCCATATATCATATGCACAAGTAAAGAAACTATCAGAAAGCAAGAAAGAGAAGCAAGGAATAAGATATAAACAATTAATGGTTGGATTAAAGGAAATGTAAGAATGTGATAAGACCGGCAAGAGATAGTATACAAAGTAAAGTGTAAGTTAAGATATTAAAAGAGAACCGAACTGTTATATTACACTGGATGGTGAAAGAGGAATGCTGAAAAAGAAATATGAGCAATAAACTCTTGAGATTCTTCCAAAATAATAAAAAAAGTTTTCTTTCCTGGAAAGTTTTCATTCTATAAAATACTTTTAGGAAGGAAATTAAAAAAGCGAAATGTCAATATTCAAAGAATGATTTCAAATCTAAGTGGAACTAATAGCTGTGATATAATTCCTTTTCATAATAGGAATAGATTCCTGATTTTATTTAACCTTCTGCATGTAATGAATATATTTTTAAGTATATATAACTATATAAGTATGTGTATGTGTGTGTGATGGTGATAAATACAGGACATATGCAATTCGTAAACATATCTAGATATAATAGATATATGGATGTATATGTTTGTGTGCATGGGAGTGTCTGTGGATGTGTGTGTACGTGTGTGTATGTCTGTATGCATATATATATATATATATATATATATATATATATGTATGTATGTATGTATATGTATATATATATATATATATATATATATATATATATATATATATATATATATATATATATATATATATATATACATATACATACATATATACATATATATATATATATATACATATATGTATGTATGAAAGTATGTATAAATATGCATGTATATATAGTGACAGAAAAAAGAGAAAGACAGACAGACAAAATAATGCTATAAGAAAAAATGCGTGTTCAAAAACATGCAGAGACTTATATGTAATGTATGTGGGCAGGCACACAGGTGCGCACACGCACATGCACAAACACACACACACACACACACACACACACACACACACACACACACACTTAAGAAAATTATGAAACATGTGACAGAACATATGAATAAATTTATTCTATTTAGGGAATATATTTCTGTCGTTACTCTAAAATAATCTTGGGTGTTATTGATTCAAGAAAGAATTTGAGACAGCAAGGTAAGAAATTGTTGGAATCACACATTCACTTTAGGGATTATAATCCAAAATTACATGAAATAAATGAATTCATATTTTCTCATACTTTCCTTTATAAAACTGTCAAAGTAACACTATTAGATAATTTCTTCTGGATTGTGACTGATATTTATATATAACATAACTGGGAGAATATGTAATATGTGCTGATTCTGACATACCAAAAGTCAAGTGCAACTATGAATATGTCATTAAGAAGTTTGTTTTATAAGTACCTGATTTTGGGTTCAAGCCAATTGTGGAGCACCTTAGGTAAGTGTTAGCGAATCACATAAGTGTCTCCCACTGCAGCCTCATGTCAACCAATGTCTTGTGAGTAAATTTTGATAAATTGGAACTGTGCTGACACCTACACACACACACATGCATGTGTGTGTGTGGGTGTAATGAAAGCAGATGTGGTGGTGTGGTTAAGAAGCTTGTTTCCAAACCATGTGGTCTTGGGATCAGATCAATTGTGTGACACCATGGGTAAGTGTCTTCTACAATAACCCCAGGCCAACCAAAGCCTTGTGAGTGCATTTCATAGGCAGAAACTAAAATTCTGTGTATGTGTGTGTATGTAAAAAATTATAACAGCCGTATTTTTCAACTGACTTTCTCCAAACTGGGAACATACATTATTTATGTTCTAGAGATGGTTTTAGACTCTTAAAATTTTTCACATAATGAGTAATGG
>NC_142929.1:128857327-128899827 GCF_046866305.1 Octopus bimaculoides | reverse complement strand
GGTGTACCCTTATCAGATGGGTTGTCATGATGAATATACTGGACTTTGTATATTTTACCCTAGTGTTACTTTGATGGCATGCAGTGCTCTCTCCACTCAATAATAATAATTATAACAGTAATGATAATATCTGGTGTCTTTATTTCAATGGCCTATCAATGTATAGAGTGAGTTTCTTTGCCCTAGGTGTCAGGAAGACACTCGAAAAAAAAATGGAAATAAAATTGAAAGAAGATAATGATGATGATGATGATAATAATGATAATAATAATAATAATAATAATAATAATAATAATAATAATAATAATAATAACAACAACAACAACAACAACAACAACAACAACAACAACAATAATCCTTTCTGCTATGGGCACAAGACCTGAAATTTGGGGGAATGGGTAAGTCGATTACATCAGTGTCAGTGCTCAACTGGTACTTATTTCACTGATTCCAAGAGAATGAAAGGCAAAACATAAAGCAGGAAGAAACGCTGACAAGTGCTTTGCCCAATAAGCAGTTTGCTAATGATTCAGCCAGTTCACCTTCGCAATAATAAGCAACCATACTCTGGGATATGCCAATACACACAGAGAAATTAAGGCAAATAGACCAGATATAGTTGTCAAAGATCATGAAGAAAAAAAATTCTTTCTGATTGATGTATCAATACCAGCAGATTACAACGTTTCCCTATGGAAAAACTTTCAAAATACAAAAACCTGAAAATAGAGGTTACTCAAATGTGCAATCTAAAAACAGAAACAATTCCTATCATAGTAGGTGCCTTAGGTATAATAAAAAAATATTCAGACAAATACATAACAAAAATACCAGGACTTACAAATATATATAACATACAGAAAATTGCACTACTGGGCACTGCACACATCCTATGCAAAACACTTTCAATACAGTAACCATAAGAGCATCACAGCAAACCACAGCACATACCCAAGGCACACAGAGCTGCGCTCGGTAGTGAAGTGAAAGCACGTTATAAAAATAAAACTACTGAACAATAATAATAATGATAATAATAATGATAATAAAAATCCTTTCTACTAAAGGCACAAGGACTGATATTTGGGGGAGGCGTAGCCGATTACATTAACCCAGTACTCAACTGGTACTCAATTTATTGACCCCAAAAGGACGAAAGGCAATGTTGACCTTGATGGAATTTGGACTCAGAACGTAAAGACAGACGAAATACTGCTTTCATAATAATAATAATAATAATAATAATAATAATAATAATAATAATAATAATAATGTTAACAATAATAAAAATAATGATAAGTACAACTTCTAAGAATTCTAAAATATAATTGACAGAGATTAAAATGTGGTTCATAAGTGCAGTCATTAAAAAAGATGTTTTAGAAATATTGCTATTACTGAACTAAAAAAAAAGCTCTGCTCCTAATCTGGCAATTTAGTATGATTTTGTAGCTGTTCTTCATTTGATGTTGTGTTTCTGTTTTATTTTCTAAAATTCTCTTTTACCAATTTTCAAGTTTTGTAGATCAATTTGATATTTTTTTTTCCTTCCTATATATTTCCAACAATAATTCATATAAGTAGTTTTCAAAAGTTTTAGTGAGTTACATGAAAATTACAATATGCTGTTTTTCTTGCACTTCATATTTTGATAATGATTTATAAATTGATGCTTTCTGTTGAGTTTTGAAAATGTTTTCTTAACTACCATTGTTATTATAATTAAAATTGATTTCGCTGTAATTTCTGACAGCTTTTGAGCCAGTCACTCAGCTGGTTCTGCAAATTTATTTCAAGAATATATGAAGTTTAATAGCTAAACATATTTACATGAATCAGTTCTTCACAAACAATAACTTATGCCTTCATTAAAAACAAACAAATAAAACGACTGATGGAGATCAAAGAAATTAAGTGATACTTATTTTTAAGAAGCAGGAGTTGAGTCATCAATCATTTTCTTCCCTCTCAAATAATTTTTGAAGTGCCTGAAACTTATTAAATCATACATTCCGAAGTAACTTTTAAGCAAAATTTACACAACGTTATTATTGCCAGTCATGATATTTTACATGTTAACTTGAATTAAATCTTTTGTGCTAAATAATTCAAAGTTTATTTTTTAAAGCAATTTGCAAGAGAGTTTTAAAAAAATGAAACTCTTGTCATGTTCATATGTGATAATATTTCAATGTCTGGTTTAGAAAAGTTGTGGAAATCTCTCTCTCTCTCTCTCTCCCTTACTCTTACTCTGCACATACACACATGCATACATGTGTGTGTGTATGTATGTATACATGTATGCCTGTCTGTATATGTGTGTATGTGTGTGTGTGTGTGTGTGTGTGTGTGTGTGTATCCCTCGCTCACTCTCTCTTGGAGAGGCACAAGCACCTACACACACATATGCACCCGGCAGTAACTTCCGCCTATCAAATTCAATCACAAAGCTTTGTGTGTGTATATATATATATATATATATATATATATATATATATATATATATATATATCTCTCTCTCTCTATATATATATATATGTATGTATGTACATATGCATATGCATAGATGGATGTATACATGAGTGTATGAAAGTATATATATATATATATATACACACATATGCACTCACATACATATGTATATATTTGTTCATGTGTATATGAGCGTGTGTTTCTGTGAGTTAAATAATATATGTCCACAGTGAGAAGACTCTTCAATAAGTATAGACATATGAAGTAATAAAACAGAAAATACGTTACTTAATAAGAAACTACATCCTGCCCCCTTCTGCAGCCTCAGGAAATATTTAAGAATGGCAGCTTTGAATATTGAGTATATTTTCAGTGTTATTTTTCTTTGTAATCTTTCACTAATTGGTTTGGAAGCTTTGGAAAATTCGATGACTACTTCTAGTGACTATTCTAAAGAATGCTATAGTTTGGTAGAATTACAGGCCCAAATGAACTTACAAGTAAAATTTTGCTTTTTTCCTTTTTCTTTTTGCTATTACAGAATTCTGATTTAAGTCTATAGTTGTTACAAAACAAGAATTCTGCTTTTGTAACTTTGGAATGCATATTATGTCTTGTACTGAAATATTATTCATTCTTTCTCCACATTAATCTCTCCTGAAAGTACAATTTATTTTCAATGAATTTGTCTTATTAAAAGTTAGAATAACCTTTGAGATATACATTATTAGATAGTATATAAGACATTTTTTTATCCAAAAGTGTCTCAAAAAAATTCCCGCCTGGGTCCTATTTGTGAAGTTGGGCCTATATTTCATGCTTTAATATACTAAAAACTCATTTTCCTGAATAAGTGCTGTTGGAATTGGGGTGCATCTAATATGCACTGTGCATCTTTTATGCCATCAAATATGGTACATTACAGGTAATATGGTTTAACATCCTTAGGTTCAATTTAGCCATTTACCATTTTTCTGGTTTGCATCAAGGTTGGTGCCTCATTAATGAGAGGTTTTCTGTGATTCTCATGCAGTTGTAGGTATGGCTGTGTGGTTAAGAAGCTTGCTTTGCAACTGCATGGTTTTGGGTTCAGTCCCACTGAATAACACCTGGGCAAGTAGCTTCTATTATAACCGAGACTGACTAATGCCTTGTAAGTGTATTTGGTTGATGGAAATTGTGCAGAAGCCCATTGTATATATATATATATATATATGTATGTATATGAGTGTGTGTCTTTGTGCTTGTCTCCTCCCCACCACAACATTTGACAACCAATGTTAGTTTGTTTATACCTCCATAACTTAGTGATTTGGTGAAAAGGACCAAGAGAGTAAGTACCAGACAAAGAAAAAATATATACTGTGGTGAATGTGTCTAACCAAACCCTTCAAGATGGTACCCCAGCATGGCCACATTCCAATGACTGAAACAAGTAAAAGATGAAAGACAGACTAAATACACTACAATCTAAATGCTCACTTATCCTTGCCTGAGAATTTTAGGGGTGTAGTATTACTTTAGAAGATGAACAATAGAAATTCTTATATCTTTATTGTCAGACTTTGTATTTCAAAGTCGTAAGTTCAATCAATTGAAGAATCAACTTGGCACCCTCTAATCTGATAACATTTATGAGAAAAGATAAAATGTGTTGTAAGCTGCAACAATTATGACATAAGACAGCCTGCAATTCCTTTAAGTTCTGTACACTGTTGTACTGACCTTAGGAAGTATTTTGGAATTGAATTGTTCCAGGGAAAAAATTATATTTTAGGTTGTGTAACACTTATATTGGTTCTGCGTAACAAACAGATGAAAAGCCTGCATCGTCATCATCGTCGTCAGCATCATTCAAATCATCATCACCATCACCATCATCTTGATCATCCTCATCATCATCACCATTTTACAGGTGTGTATTGAACAAGTATATTGTATAGTATTCATCTGTCTGTCATCACCTATTCTGTTAACCCCTGTATCTTGATATCTGACTTAACCAGTTCTTTCCTGTTCATTCTCTTCTATAAATACCTTTGTCTCAGAGCACTTGAAATTTTCCACTCATCATCTACATGCATCACATGTCTAAATCAATGTAGTTGTTTCTCTTGCAAATTTCAGCTCGTGTCATTATTGCCCAACAAACCTCTCAGTACACTTGTACTCTGTCTTTCATGCTACCAGGATCAAACAGATCATGGCTGTTTCATTCTTCTCATTACATGTTTCTATAGAACTTCTGTGTGCAGTGCAATATCTTGCTGCAATACATTATCACAATTCTTACACATGTGACATATCATGTGAGACAAAAGCTCTCCTGAATCCCTTCTATCATACATTTTGCTTGCTTTGGCTTACTATTTTTCCTCTCTTCATGTAAATGCCTACAGGAATTTGAGCTTGAGAACAGGGGATGCAATGACATTTTTTGAGGGTAATGAAAACGCTTTGAACATTCTCTTGAAAAACTTCATTGCCAAAACGTACAAGCATAGAAACATTTTTGGACTGATTTGAAACATTACTTTTCCATTATTGGATTTATCTGATTTAACTGATGTGCAGATATAATAATGATAATTATTATTATACTTGCATTTGTTTTGATATTAAGATCGAAAAATTTGCCCTTGCTCATAAAAAAAATTGTTCCCCTATTTAAGAGCTTCTATTTCAAAGTTTGAAGTTTTCATGACCTTTTGGTGGAAAGGTACAGTAATGATTCCCAGCTACTTTCTACCAGCTTATATAGTTTATTCTAGTCTCTAGGCCTCCTGAGCCTCACTCTTTAGGTGCAGAACCTATTTACCTTTCAGGAAAGAGAACATCAGGTTATGTCCATACACCAGTTGGCCTAGGTCTAGGGACTAGCCCTCCTGTATGCTAAAACTGCAAGACTATTTTCTGTTATTTGAATCATAATTAGAACCTTTGCAGAAGAACTATCACCCCAGGATGGTGTGAGGAAGTGATAACTAAGGGACAACTGAATACTTTCTAAAATTCCTCAGCTCCCCAGCTGGAATTTTACTACTGAGAGCAGTTTAATTATCTTCCTCAAGACATTTGGTTCTATATTCTCATTACAATGTCCAACCCAGCATTATTTCATTCATTTAGGGAACAGAACCTGACTAATCAACTTTGTCTTGTGAGAGATTATAGTAATTCATTTATTTCATTTGCAATGTACTCCTATTGCTAACTATCTGCGCAGGAGTGGCTGTGTGGTAAGTAGCTTGCTTACCAACCACATGGTTCCGGGTTCAGTCCTACTGCATGGCACCTTGGGCAAGTGTCTTCTACTATAACCTCGGATCAACCAAAGCCTTGTGAGGGGATTTGGTAGACAGAAACTGAAAGAAGTCTGTCGTATATATGTATATGTATATATATATATGTGAGTTTGTGTGTCTGTGTTTGTCCTGCCAACATCACTTGACAACCAATGCTGGTGTGTTTACGTCCCCGTGACTTAGCAGTTCAGCAAAAAGAAACTGATAGAATAAGTACTAGGCTTACAAAGAATAAGTCCTGGGGTTGATTTGCTTGACTAAAGGCAGTGCTCCACTATGGCCGCAGTCAAGTGACTGAAACAAGTAAAAGAGAGTAAAAGAGAGTATCTGAAGTTCTAACTCTCTGTCTGTCTATAAGAAATCTCACTGCACCTCTTGTAAATGAATTAAGTATACTGAATCAAGTTGATGCCAATTTCTTTCTATGAAGCAAAAACCATATCTTGAATGTTGCAAGAATTTTCTGCTCTTTCTTACCAATGAGAATTTATAAGTTTGTAACGTTGATTTGAACCATACTTTTAGATTTGGAACCAGGTTGTCAGTAAACACAACTTTCAAGGAGAACTAATCCTAAACTCAACAAATTTCATAAAAGATGGCGGCTGAGAATTATGATTTTGATAAACATTGACATGTCCATTAAATTCCTTACTGAACTTACTGCTAATCCTAATCTTGTTAACAGCATCCTCATATATGACTTGTACAACTCATAGAAACCGTTTATCTACACTTAATTTTCTTTGCTCTCATCACACTACAGAGGGAGTGAGCCAGTGAAAGACCTTTTTCCTTATCAACAAAAGTAAAGTAATATTGTTTGTCTTTTACTTAGAATTTTTCTGGCGGTTATCTCACCAGAAATACGTTATTTGTATTTCCACAACATGAAACAAACTTCATCTTATCCATACAATCATATTCTAAATTAACTTTACTTAAACTATTTCAGCTACTTTCAAGTTTAAGGGCCCTATAATTGCTCTTCTCTAATGTCTGTCTTTGCACATATAGCACTTCCAGTCACTAGTGATACCCTCTTCCTCTTTATTTTATTAACTAAGCAAATAACTAATGTGATGTATATTGAATGTTGTTTTCAACATCACAACCATTATCTCTCTAACAGAATGGATGCTTACATTGATTTAATCTTCTTAATAGCTTTACAAACCAAACTAAAGCTAAATTCAATAGCTACCCTCTCTTTTGGTTCCACTCAGAGTACACCCTTTCTGTCATTCTCATATTCTTAATTGAACAACTTCTCATAATAGCTTTTATGTTTAGTCTTTTTTTTTATATTTTGTTTCACACTCCCACAGTCCCTGCTTCTTTCAGGCCAGTCTTTTAACTTTTGTAACCCTATATGCTGTATTATTTTATGGCCATATCACTGCTGTTTGGCTGAAAGTCAGCTTCATTCATATATCCAGTCTATGGTTTATTGTATGTTGTTCCATAAAGGGTGCCCAGTTGTTCTCTATGACACTGCCATTTATTTTTTTATATTCCTATTGTAACATGTGTCCTCATATGCTTTGTTTCTCCAAGCCTGTCTTTTGATTTTGTATTTCTTTATTCCAAACCCAAATAACTAACCACCACAATCGTCTGTCAGTCTTATAGTAGTCCAGTTGTATGTGATCCATTGGCTGACAGGCTTTTGAAGATTGAATTGTGGGAAATTGCTGTTTGCTTAATCCTTCACTCTTGCCAACTAATAAATCATATAAGAACACTTTAAGCTAGGGAGGAAGCCTCATATGAAGTTGACTGATATACTGGAAATAGAAGTTGAATCTTCCTCAAATTACACCTGTCTTAAAAGACACACACTAGATATTATAGACCTACAGGTATTATATCTAAAAATAAAATGGGATGTTTATAGTAAGAACAACTTAAATATAGGTCTGCTTGATCAGAACTTGCCTAATGTGAAACAACAACAGAAACAATAACAGCAACAACAACAACACATATAAATCATATAATTTATCTTTGTGTTGGTAAGAGGGGAAGGAATGAAGGATTACAAGAAATAGGTATCTTGGTGCCATGATAAGTTTGATACCAAACTCTAAAGAAATGTTATAATTATATGAAGATATTGAAATTGAGTTATCACATCTAAAAGCTAAACATAAAACTTTATTTTCCTTACAATACCAGAGATAAACACAATACTTAAAATATTATAGCTTTAATTTAAAATTACAAGTTGATTTTATTTATCTATTTTAAGTTTTCCTTCTTTCGCTGCTGTGGTTACCAAAAGCAAAAACAAAAAAGGAAGGAAGAAAGAAAGAGAGAAAGAAAGAGAAAGAGACAGAAATAATATTCAAAGCAATTGCAGAAATTTTATAAATGAACATCAAATTGATCATTAGCAATATATGTTAATTGCTTATGACAATCTAAGCAAGTGAAACATTTCTGTCTTTGTGAATAGCGGTAAGTAATAATTAATAAAGCTGTGTGTGAATAAATGAAATTTATCTTAGCTAGCTAGCCAAGCACAGCAATACAATTCAGGAATAATTTCATATTATATTAGCTTTCAGTTAAGAAAATTCCTCTTTACATTTGAAATCATCGACTTGCTGTGTTTTTGCTTACAACCATTATGGCTGAGTGAACAATGAAACTTTACCTAGAAAGTATCTACTCATGTGGAAATTTTCATTTGCTTTTGGCTTTATCCATCTTTCTATTTTCATTAACAATTTGATGAAAATACAACTTTACTGCTTGATAACAGAGTTAAATACATATATTTGATATATATATATATGTATATATATATATATATATATATATATACATATACACACACACACATACATACATATGCACACACACACACACACGCACACATACAAACACACTCACACATGCACACACACAGACACACATACACTCACACATGCACACACACATACACACACACACACACACAGACACACACACGTACACACACACACGTACACACACACACACACACACGTACATACACACACACACACATCCACATATTTTCCCCACACTCCAGCCTTGAAAATTAGAAGCATTGCTAAAAGAAGCAACTTCAATGTTTTTTTTCAGGAACAGATAAAACATTTTTGAAATATGATATGATAAAGCAGCTGAATGCTGAAAAGGTCATACCCTATCGTTGTCTACTTTTAATGAAAATGAAAATTGTTTCCTGATATTTGCATTGATGTAATGGAAAAAAAAATGTGTTGGCATCATTGACAAAGGTCACAGAATACTGAATTGAAGTTTTCAAAGTTAAACTTTCCTGTTCTTCATTACAATAAAACCTTTTGCGCAAAGAAGTATAAATATTGTTGTTAAACTGTTTCATAGAAGAGTCAGGTTGGATTCACACCTTATGAACTTTCTGCTAACATAACAATGATTTGTTCTGTCCAATCTGAAAAATATACATAAAAAAAAAAAATGCTATTGTATGAAGATAATTTTCCGTCTTTATGAATGAATTTCAGCGTGAATTCGTCTGTAAAGATTTCTATTTCTGAACAACATTAGTGACATGGGAAAATAATATTTTGTCTTCTTTTCTGGCATGCCACATTAAGGACGAGATTCTATGTAACTATTTTATGGATGTTAGGGTTTGTTTACTAATCTTTCTGGTGACTTTGCATTGTTACCCAATTATGCTTCATGCAAACTGGAGATAGGGTGCTATTGAAGTGGTGAAGAGTGTGCATGTGGAAGAAGGGTAGGTATGTATGTATGTATGTATGTATGTATGTATTTGTGTGTGTATATATTTGTGTGTGTATGTATGTATGTTCTTTCTGCGTATTATTTTTTGAATTTCTCACTATTGAGAAAATAACTGGTTTCTAGCCTTGAAACAAAACATTTTCATTGGAATTTAGGCATCAAAGGGCTGTCTTGTATATATATATATATATATATATATATATATGTATGTGTGCACGTGCACACATCAGTGCAGCCATGGATGACATTGCATATAAGGATCATATTACATGCTGAACTTCGTGCATGTTTTGCATATTCTTGTAGTACCTTTGTCAACTTGTAATCTTCTGATCAGGCATGTTCTTTCCGATTTTGTGAATCATAGCTTCTCAAGATAAATAACGAGGCATTTAATCCCATATTATTATAATGCAACAGTTAATCCCATATTATTAATCCAATTATTTTTGGCTCCGAGAGAGTACCTGCAGGTTTCTCATCAGTTCAACATAACTGTTCTCATTTATTACTAAAGTTTAACATCATGCTGACATCTTTTCTGCTCTAGGCACAAGGCCTGAAATTTTGGGGAGGGGGCCAGTGGATTAGATCGACCTCAGGATGCCACTGGTACTTAATTTATCGACCCTGAAAGGATGAAAAGCAAAGTCGACTTTGGTGGAGTTTGAACTCAGAATGTAAAGACAAACAACATCATACTGGCATCTGCCAGGCCACTGATTTCCACTCCTATGCATAGTTGCTCTTTTCTCCCACCCAGATTATTTGTCTGGTCTGTTGTGCTTACATTTTATTAAAGTCTTGACAAGGTCATTCCACCAGTATTCATTTAAGTTATGTGTGGTTACACCCTCTATTGTAGCTTCTTATAATTATCTCCTTCAGATTATTCTTTCTACAAATTTCATTATACACTGATCTGGCCGGGACATCATCATCATCATCATCATCATCATCGTCATTTAACGTCCGCTTGCCATGCTAGCATGGGTTGGACTATTTGACTGAGAATTGGCGAACCAGATGGTTACACCAGACTCCAATCTGATCTGGCAGAGTTTCTACAACTGGATACCCTTCCTAATGCCAACCACTCCGAGAGTGTACTGGCAACGGCCACGCTCAAATTGTGTTTTTTACGTGCCACCTGCTCAGGAGTCAGTCGAATGTTTTGTTCACATGCCACCGGCACAAGTGCCAGTAAGGTGAAGCTGGAAATGATTACGATCAAATGGTGCTTTTTATGTGCCACCGGCACGGGAGTGAGACTGCTGCTCTGGCAGTGATCCCACTTGGAAGGTGCTGTTAGCGCTCCACTAGCACGGGCGCTAGTCATCAAATTTGGTTCAGTTTCAATCATCATCTAATTAATATTGTGAGGACATTTTCAGGCAACTACATGTGGATGACATATGATGTGTATGACATCCTCAATGTTAGTTCTGCAAAACTTGATCAATCTGCTTAGTTTACCAGCATCCCTATTTCTTTTATGCACCAAGTATTTTGTGACTATTTTCTAGCTCCTGTATTGCAAAAGCCTATATTTCAAACTGAGATTTAATATCTTGCTTGTTAGTCCAGGATAGACTATACTGGTTATCAATTTTGCTATAATTTGAAACCTCCTTGGTATATAGTTATGCATGACTCTTTGCTGATATGTATGCATCTTCTCTTCTCGTGACCTTTCGCAGTAAAGTTGTGCAACTTCTCTGGGTTTATATCCTAAGCTATCAGTCAATGAATACCCTTTGAGACACTCTTATCCAGCTCACATGATGTTATTGACCTCTCATATGCAGACTTGATCCATGATAGGACTTCAACATTTGTTGGTTAGTAGACATTGTTGAAAGAACATGATGTAACATTCAAAGGCTGTATGGACCAATGTCAAGCTTTTACTGCCTTGTTTTCATTCTAAGTAAAGGATAGTTACGTCATTGTTGATGTGGAAATTCCTGGTGCAGGCTAACAGTTTGTGGGTTTTAACATCAGTAGCCAGACCTCGTCTAGTGTTCTATTGTACTGCACAAATATTGGTGTGAGCACTGATATGATAAATACATTGTGGGCTGAGGGCGGTGGGCTGTCAATTTATAGCATGTAAAAAGTTCTGAGGATCATATTTTCTTTATTCTGGTGTTATATTCCCTGGTTTTATGTTCCTTGTAACAGGTTCCATTAAAAGAAATATTTTCATCTATTCTTAAGTACCTGTAGAATTCCTTGTAAGGTATTGGCGACATAGTCAGGTCATTAATAGTTGTGTCATTAAATGGGCTTATAGTTCTTCCTCACTTTACAGTTATGTATGAGTATTTATTCCAGCCAAACTCCATCCCTATATATTTTGAGAAATGTTGTATCTAGGTCAAGGCCTTCTTTCATGCCCTCCATATTCTTGGAATATATTCCAGGTCATCCATAAAGAAACTGCTTTTGCGTCATTTTCTTGCAGTTCAGAACCAGGAAGTTCCAAAGTTAATATTCAATGTTTCCAGACCTTCACACATATGTATATGTATATAATTACATATATGTATATGTATATAAGTATGCACATGGTAATGGTGGTAGTGGTGGTGGTGGTGGGAACAAACACAGACACAAAGATACACACTCATACACACATATGGTGGTCTTCCATACAGTTTACATCTATCAAATTTCACTTACAAGGCATAGGTTGGCCTGGGCTAGAAGAAACTCGTCCAAGGTGCCACACAGTAGAACTGAACCTGATACTAAATGGTTTCAAAGTGAGTTTCTTAATCACACAGCTATGCGTGCAACTTTTAACCACAAAGCCATGCCTAATTTTATGTGTGAAAGAGAAAAAAATATATATTGGTTGGAAGAGAGAGATACTGTGTTCTGTTTACTATTTCATTGTAGCTATTCTACAGATAAGAATTAATGTCCATTTTAGCATATGAACAAGAAGCTGGGAAAAAAAACCACAAAAATACATGTCTATTCTGTCTTACTGCTGACCTCTACATACGAACCCTTTATAGATTTACTGTCTCTATTTAAGAGTTTTGGAAATTGTTACTATAGTTTCTGAATTGTATTCCTTGTTTTTCCAAAAAAAATCAGATTCATGAAGTAAAGCACAAATTTTTCTAAGTCTTTGATATGAGTGCTGGGAACCAAAAGATGCTTTTATTTCACCCCTAAGTTAGTTCAGATTGAGTAAACTTATGAACAAAGACAGTCCAACTGTGGCCATTCTCTGAAGTTTTCCTGATACCGCATATCAGAACAATAGAGAAGCAGATATGGCAGTGCAGTTGAAAAGTTTAGTTGCTAACCACATGACTTTGGGTTCAATCCCACATGTTGGCATCTTGCACAAGTATCTTCTACTATGGTCTCAAACTGACCTAAACTGGTGATAATATATATATATATATATATATATATATATATATATATATATACCTATATCTTTTGCAGACTAGCGTAGTCATTTCAGAAAAAAGAAACATGCTATTTTCTCTCTTTATCATGTGGATCGTTGGCGATTTTTTTCCTCCGTCTTCCTTTTCTCTTGGACTTTCCTCCATCTCCTGTTTCTGATGAAGAGCTTTACTTGAAACATAAAACTACCTTCCTTTCCTTCCCTAAGCATCTGCTAATACTTTGCATGTACCATGTCCTCGCGTTTTTTTCTTGTTGTGCTTGTTCTTGGTATTTTTTCGGGATTTATGTATATATATGTCAGGCTGCTCTTGGGTGCTACTAGTAACATGTAACCCAGAGCAACACACATACACATACACACACGCATGGCATTAGGAAGGGCATCAAGACTTAGAAACCATGCCAAAGCAGACACTGAAGCATGATGTAGTCCTTGGATGCACTAGATCCTTTCAAACTGTCCAGCCCATATCAGCATGAAGTATGTATGTATGTACATGTGTATATATGTTTGTATGTATGCATGTATGTATGTATGCATGTATGTATGTATGTATGTATGTATAATTTTTAAACAAGAATATTATTAACAGTGACTTCAAAGTTTCAGTCAGTTAACTTTATATATATATATATATAGGATGACATTTCTCTCACCTCCTGACATTTTTCCTCTTCGACTATTTTCTTCTCTTCGACTATTTTCTTCTCTTCTATTTATTCTATTTCCTTTAAAAATTTCTTCCAGGCATTACTCCTTACAATTCATCTTGGCTTAATGGCCCTTAATGTTTATTTTCATCAATTATTTACTTTGTACGTCCACTCCGTTATCGTTTATTCGCTCAAAACCCTAAGTTTCCACAAATATGATATATTTAAAATTTCTGGATGCTGTTGTCATATGAAGTTTTCCAATCTTGTCATTAAAAGCACGAAACAGAGAGTAGTAAAACAGTTGACAACTGATGAGCGAGTTATCATCTTTTGGTATTTTGTCCCTGTACTTCTCTCTCATGTGTTTACATATTTTTCACTTGTTGGTGATGTCCTGTACTTAATGTGTATTTCATATATATATATATATATATATATACATGATTGTTACCAGCGTCGCCTTACTGGCACTTGTGCCAGTGGTACATTGAAAACAACATTTGAGCAAAGGCGTTGCCAGTGCCGCTGGACAGGCTCCTGTGCAGGTGACACGTAAAAACACCATTTGAGCATGGCCGTTGCTAGTACCACCTGACTGTCCCTTGTGCCGGTGGCACATAAAAGCACCTACTACACTCTCAGAGCAGTTGGCGTTAGAAAGGGCATCCAGCTGTAGAAACTCTGCCAGATCAGATTGGAGCCTGGTGCAGTAAACGATGATGATGATGATGATAATACATGCACACATCCAATTTTCCTACCAAATTTACTCAGAAGGCATTAGTTGGCTTGGGGCTATGGTAGAAGATACTTTCTCAAAAATTGCCATAAAGTGGAACTGAACCCAAAAACTTCATGGCTGCAAACCACATGGGATTTTCTTAACTACAGAGCCATGCCTGCACCTAGGCACACACATACCACACACGCACGCACGCACACACACACACACACGCACACAAACACACACACATCTGTCATTTATATTATAGATAAAGTACAAGATAATTCAAATGCTTAGGTTCTCAGAAGATAAAAGTTAAAATGTAAAGATAAATCAATTTCAGTTGAATTCTGTGTTAGAATCTTCAGCTATTGATTATTTATTGATTAACTCTTTTTTTTTTTTTTGCACTACAGTCTTCTATTCTCAAATATCTATCTTATTTGCTTAGTTATTGTTTGATAGGGTTGCAAAGTGCAACACCTAATATTTAATTTATTCTATGAAAGATCTCAGAGATATTTTCAAAATTTAAATTGATAGATATTTCTTTTTGGAGGAATTTAGTAGCTAATCTGTTTGGTTGAATGATTGTTATAGATGTTCCCAACATAAACCGAATCTAACGCATGAATGTTGGCCATGTTTTCTAGACTTTGTTTTTTATTTAGATTTTTAACATTTTAACAGCTTATTTCTCTCAATAAAATACCAATTATTTTCCTATATCATTGTAGGTCACAATAGAAGAAAATTGATGAGTTAGGGGTCATAAAATATATTCTATCTTATTTTTTTAATTGAAGGTACAGGTATGAGGGTGTAATTAATGAGTTAGTTTTTCAATGACATAGTTCCGTGGTGTGTACATGTGTGTGAGTGTGTGTGTTTGGAAAAGCGGATGTTAAACAGGATTCTTTCTTTATCTTTCTCCTTCTCCAAATCTCTATCATTGTCCTGTTGGAATTTGAAACTTTTGAACAGTGAGCTTGCCCTTTGTCCTTCACTAGACTAATTCTTTCTAACATAGCAATGCATACATGCCTTTATCTTTTGCAAATTAGTGTGATCAGCTCTGAAAAAAAGAAAAAAACATGCTATTTTCTCTCTTTATCTTTAATATATGCATGTATGTGTGTATATATATATATATATATATATATATATATATATATATATATATATATATATATATATATATATATATATATATATGTAAGAACGACCGTGAGAACCCAAAAGGAGAAATGGTGACGAATGGAAAAACAGGGTTCCTTTCTTATAACGTGTCACACGGTCGAACACAAAATTATATCAAATGATATACATATGTTATACTTCGATAACATAGTGAATTCGTAAAGGGCCAGTAAGGAAGATGATAGAACACAACCGTATAAAGATGAATAACCGTAATATTTATTGTAGCATTAAAATGTATGTCTGTGTGTGAGTGTGAATGCGACATAATGAAAACATAATAAAAGACAGGCCGTTGTGTAAAAGAGTGTGTAAGTGATACATGTATGTGTATGCGTGAGATACAGCAGATAGAAAAAGAGTCAGTAACACATATAATAATTTGCCAGCTCTTAGAGTACACAACAGTAACAGTCTGTATGTAAGAAGTTGAGGCGCTTGTGGCAGGGCGACCACTCGTCGTGATGTTAGGGCTTCCATGCCGAGCCGGGTTCTGGAATACAGATGTTCGTCGCAGGCTAGGTTCTTGTCTGTTGTCTATCGTGGCGAAGGTGAATCGCACAAACAGAATCGAAGAGAGAAGTGCCGCGGTTACTGTTTGGTAGCTTGTGTACGTGGAAAGTCGTGTTGACGATGTTGGCGACGTCAGTGGCGAATCTTGTAGTTCGTAGTGTCGTGTTGACTGGCGGCGGCGATGCTGGTAGTAATCGTAGAGTCGTGTTGCTGCTGGTAGTCATAGTTGTACGAAGCTGTGACTGTTGTCGCTGGAACTGCTGCTGCTGTGTGGTACACGGAACAGGTCTCTAAGAGATCTGGACTGAGACGAATTTGCCGGGTATAATTTAGTCTATTTATAGCAAAATAGGGGCTCCAGAGAGGTATTAGAAAAACACTATCACGTGACCTTATTAGGAGCTGTGATTGGTCAGTTTGCGTTCTGGCGGGAAAGGTACGAAGCAGTTGCCGCTTCAAATAATAATCAGTCATGTGATGACAGGGAAAGATGTTTTCTACTACGCCCGAACTTGATTATATCTATAACAGCGAGAGAAGATGGTTTGTTTGTATATAATGGCGATCGAGGTGTTAGTTTCACTACATATATATATATATATATATATATATATATATATATATATATATATATATATATATATTTCTATGTCAGGTTGCTCTGCTGGTAACATGTTACTCAGTACAACCTGTTGCATGGTCAGGTCATCAGCAACTAAACTGGCAACCCCATCAAGCTTGTTTGGTGAGGGAGGGTGATTGTTGGACACCTTGCAGGATGAAAAATAAGACTGTCAAAGGGCAGAAGAACTCATGAGCAGTCAGTGGCCATCCAACAATATGGGTACATAAGTATGTATGTATGTATGCACGGGGATGTGGAAATACCTGGGCTGGTGTCCAGGCACACGGTTGACCCACTGGGAGTAGGAGGGCCCTCTGATGTCACAACATCTCTCTGGGAGAGGGAAACTCTGAGAGAAAGCCTGTGACACTGGCAATATTCAGTAATGTAGACTAGCTCTTCTTTTTGAGTTTATGCTGTCCATGTTCAGAGAGTGGGACTGGATTTGTGCATGCCCTTTCCCTACTATAAAAAAACCCATCATGCACAGGCATCAGTTGGAAAAAGTAAGACCTATCACAAAAGTAATTGGTTGTAGCCTTTACATGTGTAGAACTTTTGATCAGGCAATGTCAATACTCAAACATGATTTTGCAGCCATCATATATATATATATATATATATATATATATATATATATTAGAAAAAAAATAATAAGGTATTCAGATATCTGGATGGTTGTACATTTAGAGGTTTTTATTAATATGTCACATGTTTTTATAAATCATATATTAGCGCTTGCATCTATTCTAGGAGATTCTCCAGATGCAAGTGCTAATATATGATTTATAAAAACATGTGACATAATAATAAAAACCTCTAAATGTACAACCATCCAGATATCTGAATACCTTATTATTTTTTCTAATATATAATTCCTGTACATCACCTCCAAACCTTCTAATATATATATATATATATATATATATATATATCATCATCATCATCATCGTTTAACGTCCGCTTTCCATGCTAGCATGGGTTGGACGACTTGACTGAGGACTGGTGAAACCGGATGGCAACACCAGGCTCCAATCTAAATTTGGCAGAGTTTCTACAGCTGGATGCCCTTCCTAATGCCAATATATATATATATATATATATATATATATATATATATATATATATATGCATATATATATATATATATATGGGGTACTGAAAAGCTCCTAGCTCTAAGGGTATTGTGAAAGGTCTGCTTGTTTACAGGGCTTAGAAGAAGGACCATTGGAATAAATGTGTCAATCTGAGAGGGGAATATGTTGAATAAAATCATAATTAACTGATCTTCCCGTACCTTCTTTTGCCCAAAGCCAGGAACTTTGAGGAACCTCTCGTGTATGTGTATATATATATTAATGTGTGTGTGTGTGTGTGTGTGTTTGTGTGTGTGTTTGTGTGTGTGTGTATACATGCAGTATGACTGCATCTTCTAAAAGTTATGAGATTATCCTAGATTATTGCAGTTTTAGTATACCATTACTGTATATCTGATTAGCCGACCTACCAACATTTTATTCCAGATTGAAGAAAATAGTTATAACATCACTTTGGACACACCTTACTAAATACTGCTTGTCTCAGTTGAATGTCTGCAAAATTTTGTTGGGACATGAAGGCAATGTGGAAGTTCACTATACAATGAAATTTTGTGCTAAACTGGATAAAAACACTACAGAAACTAATGAACTGCTTCAGACTGCTTATGGATTAACTTGAGCTGAGAATCTGTTTTTCACCAGCACAGCAGGTTCAAAGATGGTAGCAAAGAGATGGGAGATGATGTGAGGTTTGGAAGGGAGAAAGACATCAGAACTAGTTGAGGAAATTCACAATTTTCAGGATAGAAACCATTGTGTGTCTACAAAGATAATAAGCATACAGTTTGTGGTTGATGCGGGAATTGTGCACAGAATTATTCATAAAGATCTGAACATGCACAAATTTATACAAAGTTTGTTCCCAGGGTGTTCAGTGATGAACAGAAGGAAGACATGTTGGTGACAGCCAAGTGATGGCTGAATTCATTACGTAGAGTGCTTGAGTTCCTGATGGACTGTGATAAAAGCTGGAAACACAGTCATGATCCAGGGATCAAGTGACAAAGTAGCCAATGGAAACATTCTGGTTCCCCAAGGCCGAAGAATGCCAGGAAAACAAGTCAATTGGGAAGCTATTTATGGTACTCTTTTATGACAGCAAGGGTATCACCTACATCCGTTGGGTTCTCTCTGGCCAGACGATCAACTGAGAGTGCTTTATAGAGGTTTTGAGGAAGTTTAGAGACAGATTTCATTGCAAAAGCCCCCTGCTCTTTCAAATGGGTTGACAGCACCACGACTGTGCATCATTCCACAATCTCATCCTGGTGCCAGCTACTTGACAGAGATGGGCACCAAAATTGTCCCTCATCTTCCCTACTGTCCAAACCTTTCTCCCTGGTTGTTACCTAAGCTGAATAAGAACCTCTGAAGCAGTCATTTTGAAGACGTCAAGAAGATGAAGAAAGCAGTGATAAGGGTCCTGGTCTTTGATGGGGTCCTTGCGAGGTAGCTACCAGGCTGCAGCAAGTGAATTGCAGCCAGAAGATCCTGCTTTGAAGGAGATTAGAGCTTTGTATTTCTTTGAAATTAATAGATCTTTCCTCAAAAGTCTCAAAACTTCTGGTGTGCACCTTCTGTGTGTGTGTGTGTGTGTGTGTTTGTGTGTGTGTGTATGTGTGTGTATTTTTGTGCTTCTTTGTGTTGACATTGTGCAATAGTTGTAAATGAGTACCACTCTCATACAAGCAGTGTCATTCATTTGCATATTTCATGCAAACATGTCCAATCATGGAGAAGTATTAGTTTGTTTGGAATCAAGTGAGGGTTAACAACATGAAGGACACCTAGCCATAGAAAATCTTTCTCAACAAAGAAATTCTATTTGCTTCATGCAAGCAAAGAAAACTAGTTGCTAAAATAGGGATGTTGGTGATGATGATGATGATGATGATGATGATGATGATGATGATGATGATGATGATGTTGGTGGTGGTGGTGGTGGTGAGGAGGAGGAAGAGGAGGAGGAGGAGGCGGAAGAGGAGGAGGAGGAGGAAGAAGAGGAAGAGGAGGAGGAAGAAGAGGAAGAGGAGGAAGAGGAGGAAGAGGAGGAGGAGGAAGAGGAGGAGGAAGAGGAGAAGGAAGAGGATCTCTGATAATTATAATGATGAATTAATGACAGAATATTATGGTATATGAAACGTTTAAACAATGCTAATGCAGATCATGGAAAAGAAAAAAAACCCAAAAAGCTGTTTCATAAAAACAAGACACAAACATAAAGACAGGATAAAATGCTATAAAATTTGTTAATGTATTACAATGAGACAAATCATTCTCAAAAATTCATAAAGCATTTTATTCAACACCAGATGTTACTTATTTGTGTGGTATGTCTTTAGTTGTTTTTTACCTTTTCTTCTTTTCTCTTTTTTTCTTTTTTTTGAACTTACTGAGTCATTTATCAAACTATTAATACTTGTTACTCGATGGGACATTATTTAACTAAAGCAATATATTCATTTTAAATTTCATAGTTAAATTGATGAATATTGGCATATGCTACATATTGTCGACACCCGCTGGTCCATAACTCTATGCTTTACTTACTATAATGCTAATGCTGTCAAGCTGACAAAGAACTTCTGATCTTGGATTCAATACAACTGTTTTTTTTTTTATCAAGAACCGCATTGAGCCACTGCTTTCCCAGGAGTCTTTTGTTAAAATATCCCTTGTAAAGTTGTCTACCCACCTTGCACTATTGCCACTGCCACCATCATCACCACCACCACCACCACCACCACTACACTTGAGAAGGGCATTTAGCCTTGTAACATGTGTGTGACTCCTAAGTGCTATGTTCAATTATCCAAACAAGTGATGTGGTATTGACAGCTGTATGGGAAAAAAAAAAATAATAATAAATAGAGAAATAAATAAGTGAATAAATAAATAAATAAATAAATAAATAAATAGGGAAACAGATTGTAAGCAGGAAGAAAGGGGCCTATTGTGAAAACTAGGAGGAGGTATCATGTGGCAAGTGTATTTATTGATAGCAATTACTTTCTGAATAAAAAAAAAATTTGAATATTGAACCTAGGGTTTAAAGCAATGATAAGCTTATCTTTATTTTGAAGGATAATTAATAGATTACTAAACTATATGAACAAAGTAGGAAAATAGACAAAAAGAAATAAGAAAACACAAAAAATAACATAGTAATTTGACAGAATAACCTGTGGGAAAATGGAAATAGTTGGAAGCAATAAAAATGTATTTAGAATCTTGAGTTAGTTTAATCCTTTTGTTACCGTATTTCTGTTGAAATACACTGCCTTTGTTTCAAATAATTTGAAAAATAGAGAAGAATTTGGTAAAATAACTGTGTCGTTATTAAGCTAGTGTTTGGAATATCAATAGTAAATTTTGATGAAAGTGTTTTTCGTTTAGATCACTTTAAAACATGAAGTTTGTATCAAGGAACAAGGGTGGTCTTCGATGAGCTGCTATCAAAGAGACTCAGAATGGTTTTGAAGTGATGAACAAAATTCAGTGTCAATCAGTATTTAGTGATGTCTTTTGTTTTTATATCAATATACTTGGAGAGGAAGATTCAGAGAAAACATATTGTAAAGTAAATATGTGGTATTTAGCTACATCATTTTATGTTCTGAGTTCAAATCCTGCTAAGGTCAAATTTGTCTTTCTTCCTTCTGGGGCTGATAAAATGAATACCAGTCCTGTACAGTATTTGATATCATCTATTCTGACCATGCCACAAAATGTATGGTCTTGTGCCAAAGTTAGAAATCAATAGATATTCTTCAATGAAAATATTTAATTAAATTAAGCAATTTTAACAAGACATTTTAGTTAATCTACACATGAGAAATGAACAAAGATTGCATTATTCTAATTCAGGTATTTATTAGGTCAGTGTGCAGCTAATTAATTTAGGCATATCTTAAGCTAACAGAGAAAGTAGACTTTGAGGCAGATGCGTAGCTACAATAAAGACTAAGAGCACATGGGGAATAGATTTTCTGGAATGCTCAGGAAGATCCTGAGAGATAGATTCTGTTACCTAGGAAACCTAATCAGTAGTTGAGGATGGATGTGCTGAAGGTATAATTGCAAGAATAAGAACTGGCTGGAGAAAGTTCAGAGAGCTATGATCTCTGCTGGTGACAAAAAGCTTAATCCTCAGAGTGAAAGGCAAATTGTATGATGTTCATTTATAAACAACAATGCTATGTGGCTGTAAAACTTAGGCTGTAAATGCAGAAGACATGTGAAGACTAGAAAGAAACGAAGCTAGCATAATTTGTTTGATGTACAACGTCAGTGTGTATTTACAACAAAATACAGATGTGTTAAGAGAAAAGTTGAGCATAAGAGGCATCAGATGTGGTATGCCAGAAAGAAGGATAAGCTGATGTGGTCATGTAATGTGGATGAATGAAGACGGCTGCATATATAAGTGCCAATCACTAAGCATGGATGGAATTTGTGGAAGAAGAAGTTCCAGGAAGACATGGGAAGAAGTAGTGAAGACTTACCTTACGATGTTAAAGCCTCATGGAAGAGATAACAAAGGACTGAGATGACTGGCAATTTACAGTGCTTGAGAAGACCCATCCATCTCAGGAAAAATAAGGTCCTGTCAAGCTCCCCCTCACAACCCATCTTACACCCACCCCATAATTTTTCTAACTGTAATACTACTCATTCAAGTGCTATAAATGTTATCATTTATCCTCCTACGCATCTTATTGTATCCCTGTTACTGTCCTTTATTACCTCCTCCTCCCTAACTCACTCTCATTTCCTTCACTTTCTTTCTCTCCCCAAGCTGATATTTGCTGTGTCCACATCAACCCCCATCTCTAATCATCTGCCACTCTTTTCACACTCATGCGAGCTTACCTACCCATCCACTCTATCATATTTTCACCTCCTTCTTTATTTAGACCCAGTCATTCAAGGGATCTTGTCTTGTGAATTATTTGGTGACCTCACTAATGCTGGAGCAACAAAACAGAAAAGCACCCAACACACTAGGAAGGGCATCCAGTTGTAGAAACCATATCAAAGCAGACATTGAAACTTGGTTCAGTCCTCTGGCTCATTGGGTCTTGTCAAACAGCACAACTCATGCCAACATTGGAAAAGGGTAGTTAAATGTTGTTGCTGTTGTTGTTGATGATGATGATGATGATGATGATGACGGCGACGATGACGATGATGGTTGTTCCACAATTTATTCTGTCACATATCCATCCATCCATTCTTGCTTGTATTCTTTCCAGGCATTCCATAAACAAATTCCATAAACAATATTGCTCAACCTTAAAGAAGCTGATATCAAATCCTTATAATTAGATACAGCAGTTTAAAAATAACATTTTAAAAATAAGATTTACATACAGATCCATGATTCCCAGGTAATATTTTTGATTTTAGGTTATATATTATAGTAGTAGCCTTTCACATTTCAGCAACAACTGAAAGCAGTAATTTATAGGAAGAGAATAGATAGTAGATCATACAAATGGTCTGCTGTCTTTCAGAAAGTAAAGAGATACTGTGTCAGATAATTAGATTACAAAAACATTAACAAATTTTCAAACTTTCAAATTTGCACTTCTTGAAGTATGAGTCAAATAATAGATAACTGTAAACGGAATTCTTGATAACTCTAAATGGAATTTTTGAAACATTATTGATTTCATTTTAAGAATAATTCTGTCTACTTTAATAATTTCCTGTTCAAATAGACTTGCTACATTCAATCTAGTTTCTTTTGTGTGAAGTAGGAGATATTTAAAAAAAAATAATGATAAAATGTTTATATGATAAAAGATAATTTAATTAAACTTTTAAAATAATCTTTCAAAATAAAGTTTATTTTAAAAGTTCAGCATTATATTTCATAAAGACTTTCTGAAGACAATGAAAATTGTCCAGCAAAATGACATCTGTATTTGATAAAAGCAACCTTTTACTTCATGTTGCCATTCAAGAAACAACTTATTTTATCTCATCAACAACCTCTGGTTATTGGTGGTCAAATGCTTATTGAGGAAATTTTGTTTCAACTAAATTATCATTATAATCATTATCATTGTTATCATTGCCTTTGCACAGCTTCTAATGCTGGAGATGTACTACAGCGTCAGCTGTTCAGTACCAGTGAACTAAGGTAACATCTCTTATTTTTTGAGCACCTTCTAAGAAGTGTTACCTTAGTTCACTTGTAGTGAACAGCGGACACTGTAGTACATCTCCAGCGTTAGAAGCTGTATATTATTACTATTACTATTATTATTATTATTATTATTATTATTATTATCATCATTGTTATTATTATTAAGGTGGCAAGCTGGTAAAATCATAAGCATGCTGGGCAAAATGCTTAGCATTTCATCCATCTTTACATTCAAATTCTGCTGAGGTCAACTTTGCCTTTCATTCTTTAGGGGTCAATAAAATAAAGTACCAGTTGAACACTGCGGTTGAGATAATCGACATAAACCCGCCTCTAAACTTGCTGGCGTTGTGCCAAAATTTGAAACCATTATTATTATTATTATTATTATTTTTATTATTATTAGGCACGCTGGCAGAATAGTTTTACTTACCTACAATATAATTAATTACTGTATCCTATATACTGTGTCCTTACATATTAGGTGACTATTTCAGAAATATTTTCACCTTTTAAACAAAAGCTGTCTAATACATTCATATATGTTTTTCAATTGAAACACTCTGAATCATTTTGGAGATTTATTGTTTTAATAACAAGTTTTAAAATATGGATAATCGCATGAGGGATAACTGTCTGTCTCTCTTATTTTGTAGGGTCTTCCCTGTTGCTGTCACATATTGTGAGATTTTAAAATTACATCAAAATTTTCAAATTTGGTATATTTAAATAATTTTCCACGTCAAATCCGATTTTGTTATTTATTTGTTCCAGAAAAACTGCAGAACAGTGTTACTGAGGTTTAAAGTTAAATCAATTTTACCTAATTAGGAAACAGGATTTGGAAGCTGGAATTTTCTGCATGATAGCTGTCTATCACGAAATGAAAGCAAAATCATTAGGATGAGGAATTTTTACTAAACAAACGAAAGGAAAGCATTACTACGACCATAGTTGTAATAACTTCTGAAGTTTTAATGAATAAAGTCATGTGAAACGTTTGAACAGACATGTAAATAATTTCAAAAAGAAAAAATCCTCAACGAAATTGTTTAGTAAAAAAATTGCACAAATCTTTCCTAATCAAGAGGACTATTTGTAGGGGAAGGCGTGCTCTGACATGAAATAAAAAAAAAATTCCTATAAGACATTCTATTATAAAAATTTCCTGACAATGATGGGCTATTCAGCTAGTATAAATATATATATATATATATATATATATATACCCAGATATGCACCTATATATGCAGGTAGACGTAGGTATGCACATACCTGTACGTATATATGCATATACTCATTTATTATTTGTTTTTACATGACCGAACGCCAGCGTCATCACTGTTGTAAGTAGTTATTTCAACTTTATATTTTCTGACGCGACTCTATCTCTTTCTCTATCACTTTTCCCCCTCTCGTTCTTCCTCTGTTACTACTACGTATCTCTCTTTACCCCTCTCGTTCCTCCTTCTGTTACTACTATATCTCTCTCTTTCCCTCCTCGTACTTCCTTCTGTTACTACTATATTTCTCTCTTCCTCTCTTTCTCTCGTTGCTCACCTATTCTTCTACTTCCTCCCTTTGTTTCTCCCTCTACCACTCTCTCTCTCTCTCTCCCTTACTCCTGCATGGTCACATGCTTCCGGTCACTAATCCTTTTCTTCCTTGGCTATCGCCGAGCAAACACGCGAACTTATTTCGTCCCCACTTTCAAGTTCGTGCCTCACAGCGTTCATATACACATAATTTTTCACGTCTGGCCGCATAGCCTTTTCCGTTTGTTTTCCTGTCTTGTTTCTTGACCGCCACTACATTCCTCCATGGCACAGGTTTAATTTGTGTATACAAATTTAATTTGCAGTCCATGGGAAGAGCCATTTTAACGATGCGTCCTGCTCAACTCTTCGAAACGCCGGTGTTAAAACGGGGGTAGCTGATGAAGGAAAATGTTCTCTATGTGGCTTGTGTGTTTTCTGTACTCTGGTTATTATTATTTTCTTGTCTACGTTTTGTTTGTAATGTCCTGTACCCAGATATGCACCTATATATACAGGTAGCGTGTTTTTCTCCTTGTCTCCGTATTCTTTCTGTTGAAGAGCGTAGCTCGAAACGTCAAAGACTTTCCGTATTCCCGAGCGTCATACTAATATATACTTTTGTTATTTACACCACCTGTCCTCGTCTGTTGTTATTATTTGTATATTCTCCCATATATATATATATATATATATATATATATATATATATATATATATATAAAATTTATTAATGAGGGTAGAAATTGAAATTAATCAATTAAAACCAGTGGTCTAGCATATTAAAAAAAATCCGAAGATTAAAATTATATTACATACAAAAATAAGAGGAATGACCAGCAAAGGTGGACTCCTATATGCTAGAAATAGATGCCGAATCATCTAACCATGAAAAAAACATATGTTCTCAGTAAAAATTTTGCGACACAACAGACTGTAAAAGGGCAAGACAAATGAAAAAATACTAAATAAAAAAACGATTAACCTACGTATCATGGTTTCACCTGTTAAAACTTGCATAAGTAAATATCTGCAGGATCGTCAGCGTAGTCTGTCGATTTGCAATATAATTTCCAGAACTAGACACAAGACGTCCACCCGAAAGGGAGCACGTGTAGAGTTCTACAAATTACATTCAGTATATCCTTTCAAATGTCTTCAATCTGGCGCGCTAAGTGTTTTTTTTTCGTGGTTAGATGATTCGGTATCTATTTCTAGCATATAGGAGTCCACTTTTGCTGGTCATTCCTCTTATTTTTGTATGTAATATAATTTTAATCTTCGGATTTTTTTAATATGCTAGACCACTGGTTTTAATTTATTAATTTCAATTTCTACCCTCATTAATAAATTTTATATAATAATATTCTCAAATTAGCTGCAAAAATTTATTAACTGCAGTATTATTTCCGGACTTAGCGCGCCAAATTGAAGACATTTGAAAGGATACACTGAATGTGATTTGTAGAACTCTACACGTGCTCCCTTTCGGGTGGACGTCTTGTGTCTAGTTCTGGAAATTATATTGCAAATCGACAGACTACGCTGACGATCCTGCAGATATTTACTTATGTAAATTTTAACAGGTGAAACCATGGTACGTAGGTTAATCGTTTTTTTATTTAGTATTTTTTCATTTGTCTTGCCCTTTTACAGTCTGTTGTGTCGCTAAATTTTTACTGAGAACATATGTTTTTTTCGTGGTTAGATGATTCGGCATCTATTTCTAGCATATAGGAGTCCACTTTTGCTGGTCATTTCTTTTATTTTTGTATATATATATATATATATATATATATATATATATATATATAAGGATAAAATCTATATAAGATTTTATGAAGTAGCCAGTGTGTAAAACAAATTGAGGTAAAAAATTTATTCTACGTATATAATTTAAAAAAAATACATTATTACATTAAAGGCTGTTATTATAAGTAAAGCCACATGCCAGAAAGGGAAGCTAAAGTCAAACTACTATATCAACTATAGACATGCACTGAAGTCAAAGAAATAAACAAAGAACAAAGAACATTTTATCGATTTCAGAGCATCTGTATATTTGATATAGTAGTTTGACTTTAGCTTCCCTTTCTAGCATGTGGCTTTACTTATAGTAACAGCCCTTTAATGTAATAATAACTATAAGACCACTAAGAGAGTGCAAACCTCCACCAATGCAACAGCAACGTCGTCTCAATGATTAGCCAGAGATGATTTTTAAAATGAGAATATCTGAAATAAACTCAGCTGCTTTCACAAACGAGAATACTAAAATATGAACCCGATTGATCTTAAAAGTTAAGTAAAAAAAAGAACAGGAAAAATAATCCAGACTCCTTGTCTGGTACTGGATCAATTCTAAAATCTAATCAGTTCGTGCCAGTCTCAATGTCAAACATCCCTGAAAGCTTCATCCAAATCCATCCAGCAGTTCTTGAGATATCTTGTCCATGGACTGGACATACAAACATGACTGAAAACAATACCTCCACCTTCGCTGAGGAGGAGGTAATTATATATAAATATATGCGTGTGTGCATAAATACACCAGTATGAGTATATGTTAAATAAGTATTATCATAAATGTTCTAGTTTGATTGTCTGGGGTTAGCTGTAATTTTTCTTTCAGCACCAAGAGACTTGTTTTCACTACATTCTGCTGATAACTCTTATTCTAGCCTCTCTTCCCTCCCCTCCTTATGTCTTTTTCTCTGTCTTCCTCTTATCTTTTATCTCTGGTAATCGGTTTAAAGAAATAATTTAATGTGACATTGTCTGTTGATTTTTTTTTTTTTATGACCCAAAGGCCTATAAAATCTGGTTAGATCTCAGTATGTTTCCAATCTCTTCGTTGTTGCTGAACCAAATTTAAATTTTTAATTCACCTGAAGAAAACGGCTTTTTTCACGATGTAATCAAATTAATCATCAAATAAAAAACACATCTGAAAGAGGTGTAGAGAACCTTTAACCCATTTCAGTTCATATGTTATATATATGTTGTATGTATGCATGTATATATGTATGTATGTATACATGTATATAGTTGAAATTTACAGAAAAACAAAAGATGAAGACAGGTGTATAAGCAACAAGCAGGTGTATTAGTTTGACACTTGCGAAGGTGAGAAAGTCTTTAATGTTTCGAGCCTATGCTCTTCAACAGAAAGGAACACAAGGAAATAAACAGAGAGAAAATAAATTAAAAATACCCGTGGAGTTAGCAGTCTATGTATATATATATACATATATATATATATATATATATATATATATATATATATATATATATATATATATATATATATATATATATATATATACATACATATATGAATGTATGTATGTATGTATATAGTTGAAATTTAGAGAAAAACAGAAGATGAAGACATGGGTATAAATAACAAGCAGGTGTATTAATTTGACATTTGGGAATGTGAGAAGGTCTTATATATGTGTATATATATATATATATATATATATATATATATATATATATATATATATATATATATATATATATATATATATATATATATATATATACATATATACATATATATATTTACATCTACATAGATATATATACATATATATGTATGTATATATGTTATATATATATATATATATATATATGTTTATAAACTTTATTAATAAAGCTGCAAAGACATCACAAAAACTGTTACTCTGAGTTTCATGTTCTTGTTTGTTGGACAGTTTTGGTTGAGAATCAACCAAAACCTACTGCATGGCACCTTGGGCAAGTGTTTTCTACTATAGCTTTGGGTCAACCGAAGGCTTGTGAGAATAGTTGGTAGATGGAAGCTGTGTGTATGTGTGTGTATGGAGAAGAGTTTTTCTTTTATGTATGTATCATTAAACTCACAGCTGTGTTCAAATTTAATTTTTTTATTTTAGAATCTTCCTATTTTCATGTTTGTCTTTTGCACACACATGTATGTCTGTGTATGTATGTATGTATGTATGTCATTGATCAGTTTTATTTCAAGATTTCTTGCCAATAGCGAATGAGCAGGTTTCTAACATAGATTCAAGGTTCCTTCATTGGAATTTCAACATCAACCACAGAGTATGTATGTATATATGTATGTATGTATGTATGTATGTACGTATGTATTATGTATGTATGTTTTGCTTTATGTATATATTCTCATGCATATAGTTGCATATTTAGACTTGCTCATATATATTTAATTGATAAATTTCTGGAAAGTTTTACAGATTTTTACAGTTCCAATGATGGATTGGATCTGTAGTCTTCGAATTAGCTTACTCCTTTCTGTATTTTGAGAAGCCTAATTTCTCAAGATTGGTATTTAGGCAATATGTTACATATCCCAGGGCCCCAGTTAAAGATATAAATTTGAACTTGTAATCTAGGTAGAGGCAAATTTCTCAGTAGTTCAGCATAGATTCTCTATTTCACATGTATGTATGTCTCTTCTATTTTCTAATTATTATAAATCTTCCACTGAGGAGGGAGCTAGTTTCCAACAAAGATACAAGGCTCTATCTTTGGGATGTAGTTAATACTGACAAACTCACATATGGAACTTGAGAAAAGTCTTGCATATCTTTAATGTGCCACTCACAGATTGCACTTGTAATGTACAAAGTAGCCAGTCGATTTTTGTTTCTAAAAATCCCAGTTTATCCAGATTCTCCTTTAAGCATTTACTAACAAAACCTAACACTCCAATTATTATTGGTCTGAATATGAATTCATTGTCTGGATATAGAAGCTGGAGGTTTTGAAGCAGTTCTCCATAGACATTCTCTTTTTCTTTGATTTTCAAAGAGATATTGTATCTGCAGGGCAGCTGACTTCTATGATGGTACATACCTTTGCTCCGCTGTCCCAAACAACAATATACAACCTGTTGTGTTTACATTTGACAGAAGTTTTGATGGGAATATTCCATCAGTATTCCTTGAGTTGGTGTTTATGAATGTATTCCATAACAGAGGAATTTTTAAAGTTTATTTCAGGGCAGTCTTTTTTGCGGATGGCATTATACATTGTTTTAGCAAGAACTTCATGCTGCACAGAGAGGTAGTGCTATGATGATATTTTAGGACAGCTGTTAATCACATGCATGATGTCTTCCACAGAAACATGACATAGCCTATACATACGGTTGCACCTTGAGAATGCAAGAGTGTCACTGTCCTTCTTGTCCACCAGGTACTTTGTGGCAATCTCCTGTTCCTGGATTGCAAACGCATAGCCTTCAAAGTGTGATGTGATGCTGTGGTCTTGTGTCCAAGAGAGGTTGCACTTCATACATACATATGTATATATGTATGTATGTATGTATGTATGCATATATGTATGCATATATGTATGCATATATGTATGTATGTATGTATGTATTTGGTGACTTAATTGTGAACTAAAATATATAATGTATTGAAGGAGAAATAATTTTTAAACAGCTAAAATTACTCTCATAATGGAAAAATAAACTCATTAACATTAATGAAAATTTTTGCCATAGGGAGATGCAGCGGGGGTGGCAGGGAGTTTGATTTTTAGTTAAGTATGGGGACAATTCCAGTCATACTTCAGTTTTTTTAAACCTCCTTAGTGAATCGTAATCTATTGTTTATTCATCAAACTTAGAACAGCTGAGATGGTATTCAAAATCATTTAGGTGTATGGTATATACATCTGAAATTATACACTTGTTGTGCTAAAAGTTAATTAGCTGTAATAATTCATCATAAGTGCTCATAATGTTTTGGCTAATTAGTAGTCAAGCTAAGCAATCACTAATATCTTTGGATTGTTCTATCAAGCCTGTATCATCATCATCATCATCATCATCATCATCACCACCATCATTGTTGTCATCGTTGTCATCCTCACCGTCATCATTATCGTTATCATTTTTTTAATATTTACTTTTGCATACTCACATGAATCTGATGGAATCTATTGGGGGAGACATTTCATAGCTGGGTGCCCTTCCTGCTGCAAACTTACACCTGTTTTCAAGCAAGTTAATGTTTCCTCATAGCTGAACTTGTTTCCATGGAAGATATTGGAAATATCTGACAGTGGCACTTCTATGACAGTAGCACTTCTATGACAGTGGCACTTCTATGACAGTGGCACCTGTTTACAATCATTACATGATATCAAGACAGAGCTACAATAATGGATGCACCACTACACACAGATTTATACATTAATACACATTACATACAGATACACACACACATACATACATGCATACTTACATACATACGTACGTACGTACATACATACATATATACATAGATACATAATATATACATACATACATACGTACGTACGTACATACATACATACATACATACATACAAATATACCCTGTTTTTGATGTTGAAATCTGAATGAAGGAACCTTGGATCTAGGTTAGAAACCAAATTCTTTCTCTATTGGCAAAAAATCTTGAAATAATACTGAACAATAACATACATATGCACATACAAACACACTTCCAGGCACACAGAGATAATGCATACATACAAACATACGTACATAAATACACATTTCCATGCACACAGACATAATGCATATATATACATACATATGCATACATACATACATACATACATATATACATACATACATCTCCATGCACACAAACTTAAATAATGCATACATACATACATACATACATACATACATAAATTCATACACACACACATATACATCTCCATGCGCAGACATATATACACACATACACATACATATGTACACATACATACATACATACGTACACATACACATATACATGGTGGTGGTTGTTGGCTCATTAGGCAAGTATGACCATCACTGACAAATTATCTTATTTCTCAGTGTTAGAGATAATGGCTGTCAGCAGTGCCCATGCTGTGTCAATACCATCTTGCAATACATTGCTAAGATTCTCATTTACAGAGCCAAGCAGCTCAGTAACAAGCAAGATCTCTGGTTTCAGAATGAAGCAGGTGTTATTTTGGAATTTCCTACTCCTAAACAGTACAATTGCTTCAATGGAAGCTTGGGGAATGACACTACACACACACACACACACACAAATATATCATATCTGGTCAAAAACTTAAGCAACAATAGAGTGAAAAAACTGAGTTAAAGAAATAGAATTTGATAGTATTGACATATTGTTTACAGCCTGAGAAGCACAGGCCAATGAAAAAGCCTTTATATAGAAGTTCGATTAGCTAGAAACAGCAGTTAAATCGAAACATTTTCAAAATAGACTCATAATGTAGTCTTGAATACAGTATGCCTGAATAAAAGGTGGGATGACTGTGACTAGAATACTTTTGAGCATACATTTACCTGATTAAGGCTGATGTACAGCTAATTGACAACAACAATGGAAATTTTCAAAGTCAGCAACAGGTAATCATTCTACTGTATGTTGCTTTCATGCATGTTATTTTATATACGAATTAAAAGGCAGTAAAATAGCAATAGGAGCCCGCTTCCTATTTTAACTTTTGTTACCATATTTCTGATGAAATACACTGTCTTTATTTCAATTAATTTGTATTATCTTTTACTTGTTTCAGTCATTGGATTGCAGCCATCTTGAAGGGTTGACACCCAGCATGAATCATCAAGATACAGGTAACTGTTTTCTAATATTCAGATGGCTTCCAATCCTCTATTTCAGCTAACTTCTCAACTACAACAATAATCTTTATGTTCTCCAATGCTGTTGACTGTTCACCAATACATCAAGCTGTTCCTGAAAAAGGAGAGACATAAAAAATGTCATCAAATTTAACCTGAACACCCTGTATATTGTAGCATAGTTCTTAACTGTTTTTTTTAGAACTGCAAGTCTGCTACTAATTTTTAGTTTCTGATCAACATGAAACTTTGCTGATATTATATACTGAAACATTTTCTTTTCAAAATTTAGATCTACAAAACTATTTAGTCTTTTTTTTATTTTATTTATGTAGTTATTTTTACCTTTGTCTTTTTTAATTTCATTATCCTTACAACAGAGACAGAAAGAAGAAAAGAAAATATATTACAAATAAATATAACTCAATCCAATAACCGTATCAGACGATATATGTCAAAAGACAAATTCAGCAACTTGATGATAGACAGAGAAAAATCAATAGAAGAATGCCTCTAATTGATTAAACAGAAATTTTATTTGCTAGCAAAGGGAAATACCTTAGAAGAGAGAGAATTGGAAAATTATTTGAACTACAAGAGCATGCTAGTAAAGCAGCATCTTAAATGACAACAAAATTGTATGCAAGGAAGAAATTATAAATAGGAAGTATCATATTTATATCTGATACACTCAGAATTCAGTCTGTTGCTGCAGAAATCAGTATGAAAAATATTAACCATTTAAATATAAAGAAACTTCAGTGTTGGTTAGATATTATCTGAATTATGTGCTGAAAACTAGTTTCAGTTAAACTGGCACCAGTTTTTGTGAGAACAGCAACTAAGACAACAATATTATTATTAGTAACAGTAACGACAACAACAACAACGGTAACTGCTACAACAAGAACAGCAACAAGCATAACTACAATAAAGACAATACCAGCAGCAGCAGCAGCAGCAGCAGCAATAACTACTACTACTACTACTGCAACAACAAAGACATCAATAGCAACAGCAGCAGTAACAAAACATTTATCAATAGCTTTATTTCAACTCTGCAGAAATTTGCAAGTTTTTATTTATGCAAAAATATTTGGGGATTAGATTTTGTGTTTCTTTATTTTATATATTTGTTTTTTTTTTCTTTCATAAGAGACTCCATGCTTTAATTTATTTTAATAAATATAAGAATAAATAGACAGTCTTACATAAACATGCATGCGCATGCATATTTATTCTGTATGAAGTTATGCATGTTTTTATCTTAATATTTGTATATAAATATATGTAGGAGCCATCATACCTACACTGTGTATATAATCCTCTTAAATATTTATATATATTCATAAGATGTTACTCTTATTCCAAAGCATATTTTCATGTAAAAGTATAATTATGAATGAGAGAGTTGTGCACACATATACATATAACTGCTTGCAATTGGTCGAGTATATTTATGTTTGACTACCAGTTTTGTATATCATAATTAACATAGTTTCATGCTTTCATTTTACTTTTATTGTAGTTGTAGAAATTTATAAAAGAATTCAATAATAGCAAAGTCTCATATTCTTAGTTGTGGTTCTAAGGTTTGTTAAGACACAAAAATCTTTAAAATTATTAGTTTCTGTAAACATATTTACCATTGTTGATACAAGGCAGATATTACTGTAGTCTTATATATATATATATATATATATATATATATATATATATATATATATATATAGGTGTGAGAAAGTTGGTATGTGAAAGCACGTGGTTGGATGTATAAAAGATAATAAGAGTGAAAAAACTACAGAAGGCTTGTGTTACATGGTTAAAGTATATATTTAAATTATGTCAGAAAAATGTTAGAAAAATGTTAGAAAATCTTTTTGGTATATAAACATTATATTTTGAGAAATAACCGGTTTCGTGTTGTCTTTTCAAATTTCTCTACTTCATTGTAACGTGTTCGCTCCAGTCTGAGAAAGAAGAGTTCTAGATAGGGGGAGGTAATTAGGGATTTCTTCCGGTATAGGGGAGATAATCGAAATCTAGGAGGTGGTAGAATTTGATTAATTTACCATGGTTTTGTTCTATATTTTTTTCCCCTTTTTTCTCAGTGGGGTGATGAATTTCCTTATTTAAATGTGTTAGCAATGGTTAAGTTTGGGTTTGTATTTTTGAATGCAAAAGGTTTCCTTATTTAATCTAATCTGTGTTGGTGTTTTAATGGCACATTGATAAAAAGGAAAGAGTATAAATTGTGGTAGCATTTGTTTTGCGCATTTCTCAATATGATCACTAAAAGGTATCATTCGGTATTCTGGGTATGCAATCTGCTGGCGGTGCAGAGTGCATCTACGTCTGAGCGATAATCCTGTGGACCCTATGTAGTTCTCGTGGCAGCCCGAACATCTTATTACATAAATAAGATTTTCTGAGGCACAAGTAAAGTTAGATTTAACTTTGAATTTGTGTCCCTCTTTGAAGAGGAATTCTGAACCTTCTAGAATGTTTGGGCATGTTGCACAATTTGGTCGACCACATTTGTTTACTTTCGCATCTGTTGTTTCGGAAAATAATTTTGCCTTTGTGAGGATCTTTTTCAGTGATTTTGGTTGTTTGTGGCTTTTGATGATTTTGTGTGTGTGTAAAATTTCCTTTAATTTGGGGTCCTTATGTAGCATTGGTATGTTTTGGGTGATGATGGTGAAGGCTTCTTTGTGTCTGGGGCTGTATGTAGATATGTGCGGCAGTATTTTTGGGGAATGTGGGTTGCTGTGTTTAACTTTTCTTAAGTTTTCTATGTTAATTTGTGATGCACGTCTGATTCCATCCTCTATGAGTTGAACTGGGTAGTGTCTGTCAATTAGTGTGTTTTTGAGTTCTTGTAGTCTGTAGTCTCTAGTATTTTGTTCTGACACTATTGTGCATATCCTTCTTGCAAGGTTGAAGGGGATGTTTGTCTTGGTGTGTCTTGGGTGGCATGAATCAAATAGTAGATATTGTTTGGCGTCTGTGGTTTTGTGAAATATGTCCATTTCTATTTTTAGGTTTACTTTTTTAATTAGTATATCCAAGAATGGGAGCTCCTTTTGGTTGTACTCCATTGTGAACTGTATGTTTGGGTTGATACTGTTCAATAGACTTTTGAATTTCAAGAGTTCATCTGTGTTTTCATTCCAGAGTATGAAACAGTCGTCCAGGAACCTTTTCCAATTTTCTTTTATGTATTGGGAAAGGGTGTTTCCAAAGGTGGATAAAGATCCCTGGTATATTATTATTTCCAAGTAACCCATTGTTAGGTTCGCAATGACTGGAGCTGCCCTAGTGCCCATAGCAATTCCGGATTTTTGTCGGTAGAAAGTATTGTGAAACATGAAGTGGTTGTTTCGTAAGATGAATTCAACCGATTTAGTAATGAATTCTTTACTGATCCTGTTTGGGATTTCTTTCGGGAATTGATCCAGCCAGAATTGAATTGCCCCAAGTCCATAATTATGAGGTATACTGGTGTATAAATTAATCACGTCAAATGAAACCATGATTGTTTCTTCCTTGACTTTCTTTGGGAGGTGATTTAGCATATCCAAGTCATCTCTGATATAGCTATTTATGTGTTTAAGGAAGGGTTTTAGGAGGATGTCCATAAATAGACTTAATCTGTGTGTTTCACAGGCTGGGCCAGCTATGATGGGTCGCAGTTTTAGATCCCCCGGGTTTGGTGTATGTATGTATGTCTTTGGCGATTTTTTGATGGTTTCATTTATGATCTGGCTTTTGTGTATTTTTGGCAGACCATAGAAAAGGCTGGGCTTGCATTTGAAGTTTGTTAGAAAATCAATCTCCTTGGTTGTCAGTTCATTTCCATGTGTTTTAATTTGTGAGGACAGGGTTTTCATTATTTTTTGTGAGGTGTAGTTTGTGACTTTTTCATAGTGTTGGTTGTCATCCAGCATGGAGATTATCAGGTTTCTATAGTATAATGTGTCCATTATTACAACTGCACTTCCTTTATCTGCTTCCTTAATCGTAATATCTTCATCATTTTGGAGTTCTATTAGTTCCTTCCATTGTGTAGTGTTAAAGTTTGAGTTAACTGTCTGTTTATGCATGGTGTGGTAAGGGAAGTTCTCGATGTGGTTGCAGAATTCATCTAGATTTTTATTTCTACCATTGTGTGGGATGTGCTCACTTTTGTTTTTGACTAGTGAGTCATCTTCAGTGTTGTGATTGGTAAATGCTTCTGTGAGTTTTAATTTTCTACAGAATTCTGTTATACTGTCCTTCACTTCATTTTGGTTGGCTCTGCGTGGAGTTGGGGTGAATTTTAGCCCTTTTGAGAGGATGTCTATTTTTATGCTTCAAAGAGGTTTGGTTGAGAGATTGATTATCTTCGTTTTTTTTCTGACTACTAGATTCCAGCCTGTGTCCTGGTGTCTCTGGCCTGGGGCTAAAAAATGTTGTTTGTAATTTTGTTTGCATGAGCTGTCTGTTAGGTTATATGGGATTGGTTCGGGGGAATGGTAGTATTGTTGCCTTAGATTGTTATATGTGTGTGGGTGTCTATGGGTGTTTTGGTTAGTGATGTGTGTAACTCTAGTAAGTGGGATGTTTCTTGATCTGATGTTATTTTGTGTTGTTCTTGAGTTCGGTGGGGGCCAGTAATTTTGGGTCATAGGGTAGTAGTGACTAGCATGTGGTGTGTTTCTTATCCTAGTGTTGTTTTGGGTTGTTATGGGGTGGTTATGCCTGGTATTGGGACGTTGTTGGTGTGTTCTGTTCCTGGTGTATGGGTGATCTTTAGGTTTGGTGCAATCTATTTCATAAATGCGTTGTCTGTAAGCTTGTTCCCTGTTTAGTTTTGGGTGGTTCAAAAGTGGTGGTTGTAAGTGATTTCTATTTATGGTGTATGGAGGGTAATGAGGAGGGTTGTTGTTGATTAAGTGGTTGAAATTGGTGGTGGTTTGTGCGATGTTCAGTTTTTGTTTATTATTTATAGTTCTTTTCTTTAGGAAAGGATTATCTGTGCTGAATTCTTGTTTAAAAGTTGATTCATATCTTTGGAAGAAATCATTGCTTTTTTCCCAGCGTAGGAGAGAGTTTCTTTCTTCCTTTTCACAGATTTCTTTCCAAAAATTTATGGTAACGATGGAGTACCCTGCTCATGAAATTAAACATGTATGTGGCTGAGCACTCCACAGACACATGTACCCTTAATGTAGTTTTCAGGGAGATTCAGTGTGCCACAAGATGTGACAAGGCTGGCCCTTTGAAATACAGGTACTACTCATTTTTGCTAGCTGAGTGGACAGGAGTAACATGAAATAAAGTGTCTTGCTCAAGGGCATACTACACTGCTAGGTATTGAACTTTCTACCTTCTGATCGTGATCGTGAATACTCTAACCACTAAGCCATGTGTCTTAACCTTTACTTTTAAGAAGATACCAAATCAGTAATACTTGGTTTATTTTTGGTTCTTAACGTATAATTTTATGTCACCTCCTTGTCTTCTACGATATCATGGTTTGATAGTTTTAGACATGTTTTCAGTAACCTAAAGCAGGATTTCTTGATTTTTAATAAGTTTGCATTCTCTATGAAGACAAGCAACTATACATAATCAGCCTATATATATATATATATATATATATATATATATATATATATGTGTGTGTGTGTGTGTGTGTGTGTGTGTGTGTGTAGATACTACAAAAATACCCAATTTATATTGCATTAATCATAGATTTAATCATGTAACTTTAATGCATATGTATTTTTATGTATTTAAGATTTAGAAGAAAAAATTATTTTTAGAAGGCAAAAGAGAAATCATTTATATATAAATGAAGTTTTTGAATATGAAGTGTCTAAGCTTGCTAACAGGCTATTACAAAATTTTCTTCCCCAGAAAATGTTAGATTTATAGGTAAAAAAAAAAATGTATATAAATATAAATCTATAATGACATATATAAATGTGTTTTAAACCATTTTCAATGTATCTAACTTACATTACATGGATTCCAATTTAATATTCCTACAATGTCATTTTTTTTAGAAAACTTCTTTTTTGACAAAATTCGTTTATGGCTACTTTTTCTGTCTATTTTACTTTGGACCTCTTAGATATATTTCCACTAAGCTGTATTAAATCAAAAGATATTGAATAGCTCTTATCTCTAACTTGTTATGTAGGAAAGAATACTACTTAGTAAATTTCATTTCTTCATATTTTCTTTCATTGCATTCAAGGAAACAAAAAAAAAAAACAAAAAAAAAGAATAAAGATAATAAAAAATTTATGTGCTTTTCAGTTATGACTGCATTGTCACTTGTTGTTATCAGCATGGATAACTAGGAATCATTAAGCTGATATTGTGAGATCTATCAAGTGGCATGTAATAGCATATGTTACACAGTCAATGATTTATCTTGTCACTTTATATTACATTTTAAATATTTCCATGTTGTGGAAATGGAATATTTCTATAAAATACAGATGACATCTTAATACATACATACATACATATACATACATACATACATACATACATACACATACATACATACATACATATATACATACATACATACATACATACATGCATGCATGCATCCATTCATCCATCCATCCATTCATCCATCCATCCATCCATACATACATACATATACACACACATGCATAATGCATACATATATATATGTACGTACATACATACGTACATATATACATACCTGCATGCAAGCATGCATGTATACATACATAAATACAAATATACACACGCACACATATACACATACATGCATACATACATACAGACAGACAGACAGATAGATATATGTACATAGACACAAACACATACACACACACACACACACTTACACACATACATACAGACAGACCAACATAGACACATTCACACATTCAAAAACACTTGCATACATACATACTTACGTACACACACACACACACACACACACACACACACACACACACACACGCGCACACATCTAGTCTATATTCATGAAACCTTTCAAAAACAATACCTGAGAAAGAGAAAAAAAGAACTTCGTGAAAATTTCATTTTGGCTTACTACTCTACAGTATATAACTCTTTATTTGCAGAGATTTATGTTTTAGAAGATATTAGCAAGATTACAGTACTGAAAGATGTATGGTTAATGAGAATGATATATTAGATATATTCTAAAACTAACGCATAAGATTAAAAGGAAATAATTAATAACCCATTTTTATCTACTTGATTTGGTATTTTTTTTTAAAAAAGAAGACTTAACAGAAAGTGGACCATATTAAATAATACGAATTTCATGAAGATAGTTATTTCTGTTATTTATGAGAATGGATATAATTATTCATTTGTCTTGTAGTTGAGAATTCTACACAATCTTCAACTTTGTTCTGTTGGAGAAATATTATGGTTAATTTATATACTTGAATAATATGAGGAATTAATTTAAATTTTAGCTTATAGAAGAGCTTAATATTTTCAAATGTCATTTTCATTAACAACAGTCTTTCAAAAGAAAGAATTTTGTTTTTGCATAAATTCTAAATGTCATTCTCAAATGTAATGCAAAAGTATTATTTCATTAAAGGGCATTTTTTAAAATTATTTATTGTAGAACGGGAGATAGAACAAAGCATTAAATTTTCAATAGACTTTCTTTTTTGCTTAAAAATTACTATTTTTACCAAAAAATAAATTCTATAAGTAGTTATCTTATTGAATATTTTAGCATTTCCTCAAAAACAAAAATATTTCAGTAATGGCAGATATTTTGCATTCAGTAAACTTTCACTGGTTAAAATGATTACAATTAGATTTAGTTGTGTTTGTAGTTATTGCTTAATCTCCTATCAGTTCTGAGTAAGTAGACTTATAATCAAAGACGTTCCAATCATGACCTCATCATCTTAGTCAAATAATAGATATATCTAGAACTAACCAATGTGTCACTTTTAATTACCAATTTTATGTTCAAGCTGGCCAGATTTGGCCTCTCACACCTATCCTACAATGCTATTCTAATAATAAACAGACACATCGTTGAAAAATATCAAAGCTAAAAAGTAATGCATGATTAATTTGAAAATATGAGAATAAATAAGTATATTTCATTGGCGCAGGAGTGGCTGTGTGGTAAGTAGCTTGCTTACCAACCACATGGTTCCGGGTTCAGTCCCACTGCATGGCACCTTGGGCAAGTGCCTTCTAGTATAGCCTCGGGCCAACCAAAGCCTTGTGAGTGGATTTGGTAGACAGAAACTGAAAGAAGCCCGTCGTATATATATATGTATATGTTTGTGTGTCTGTATTTGTCCCCACCAACATCGCTTGACAACTGATGCTGGTGAGTTTACATCTCCATAACTTAGCGGTTCGGCAAAAGAGACCAATAGAATAAGTACTAGGCTTGCAAATAATAAGTCCTGGGATTGATTTGCTCGACTGAAGGCGGTGCTCCAGCATGGTCACAGCCAAATGACTGAAACAAATAAAAAAAGAAAATAAAAGAAAAAATATTTGACAGAGAAAGCTGAATGCTAAAGGGTTAAGATGGTAAGGTGAGATTTGAAGGAGATCTAACTACTATTTCTAACTAGTTAAGACCATGCAGTGGCCTACTTTAAATTGATTATATCTTTTGTTTTAAAGTTGACTTAGTTTTTAATCATTAAAAAAAAAAAATCATTATTCTTCAAAGACATATACATGTGTTAAAGGCATATTAGTAGTGAAGAGTAACCATTCTGTAATGGAAATGGAATACTGATAAATTTCTTCAGAAATGAAAAAAATAGAATAAAGTAAAAAGCAATAATAAAAAAATTGTTTCTGAAACAAAATGTTTGAGAAAAAAAGAAGAAAAAAATGCAAAGAAAAGAACCATTTTTTCCCCTTTGTTCTTCATCTGCCATTGTTGATAAATTGAACAACATTCTTCAATGGAAAAAAAAAATGGATCTCAGTCAGAATTTCCAACCATGAGTTTTTAGTTGTTTAATCAACTACCTTTTATCTTTTACTTGATTCAGTCATTGGAGTGTGGCCATGCTGGAGCACCAGCTTGACGAGTTTAATTGAATAAATCAGCTTCAGCATATATTTTTTCAGTCTAGTACTTATTCTGTCAGCCTCTTTGCTGAACTACTAAGATCTGGAATATAAACAAACCTATATCAGCTGTCAAGCAATGCTAGGGGATGAACACAAAATGCACACATATACCTCTCTTTCTCTCTCTCTCCCTCTCTCAGTATGTGTATACATATATGTATATATATATATATATATATATATATATATATATATATATATATGAATATATACATATTTACAGA